>NC_079199.1:35405835-35705835 GCF_029499605.1 Hyla sarda | reverse complement strand
TCTGACAGGTGTATTTCATTTTTTGGTTGTCCCTTGGGTCAGGATTTCATTGTTGTATATCTAATTTCAGAAATGTCTCACGCTTCAGACATTGAAGATGCAGCTTCTGTTCTGGACAATGTCGCTAGAACATCGGATCTGGGTAGCATCCCATCTCTTCGTAACTGGACCATTCCTAAACTGACGGCTGAACTCGTCCGCAAAGGCATCCCGTTCCCGGCTACTGCCCGCAAGGCGGAACTTTATCGTTTATTGGTCTCTGAGCACTCGGGACCCTGCGATCAAGCAGGCCCTAGCAGTGAAGAAGTGTCCATGCAGACACTCAATACGTCCATCTTGCAGTTGCATACGTTAATTAACTCGCTGTGCTCTAGAGTTGATACCTTGGAATGTAAGAGTTCGGAGGCTCCCGCTCCGGCCCCAGTGGTGGGTTTGACTTCGGCCATTCCACACACTTCCGTTCCCCCTCAGGTTTCTGCTACCCCGCAGGCTTCAGTGTTACCGGTTGGACTTAATATGCTCGTGCCAAATGTCGCGCCAGCTCATTTTATCCCGACTAATCTGAAGAAGGACATTCTTGATGGTAAGGATGTTAATCTCGCTTCCTTGCTTATTGCGTCTCATGATGTTTCCGAGAACAAGACTATTGCTTGCGGTGAGGTGTCGGTCATTCTGAAAGCAAAAGATGTAAGGTTAAGTCGCAAGCTTACATTAGCTGAATTCAGTATGGCGTTCGCCATTTATCGTGACGTTTTATGCTCAGTCAAGCCAGAAAGACGTGAAGAGCTTGACATGTATCTGTTCAAAGTCACAGAGTTAGCTCATAAATATGGTGGGTTCACGTTTTATGATTATCATAAGTCATTTTCAGCTAAGGCGGCGGCAGCTCTAGTGCAGTACAACTATACAGTTAATTGGGCGTTGGTTGACACCGAGATTTTCTGCAATCATTTTGCAGGTCTTAAAGCCCCCGTTTGCTCTCGGTGTCAGTCCATCGCCCATACCACTGAATGGTGCAATACTGTTAATTCCTCATCCGAGGTAAATCCCGGCACGTCTTCACCCACATTTCAGCCTAGGAATCAGAAACACTCGGGCTTGATTGACAAGTTAGGTAGGCCCATCAAGTATCTTGGTAAATCTCAAATTTGCAATAATTTCAATTTTGGGTCTTGCAATTATAACCAGTGTAGACTTTTACATGTCTGTGCATTCTGTTTCAGGGCCCATCCTAAGGCCAGTTGTCCACAGAAGTCGAAAGCATGACTAGCAGTGATAGACGTGTTGTGTTTAGAACATTTTCTTGCTGATCATCCAGATAGGTGTTTTGTTCAGTTTTTGATTAATGGATTCCGGTCAGGTTTCCACACAGGTTTCATTACTTTACCCTCTGCTACGTATGAGTGTGACAATTTACGTTCTGCTCTAAGGGACCCTAGGGCTGTTGATACCCTGATACAAGCTGAAATAGACAAGGGTTTTGTTATTGGTCCGTTTGATGAGCCCCCCTTTGACGTTTGGAGAGTTAGTCCATTGGGGTTGGTGGCTGGGAAATTCAGTAATAAACTTCGTTTAATTTATGATTTGTCCGCCCCTTACTCTGCACACACACCTAGTTTAAACTCTCTTATTCCCGCTGAAGAGTTCTCTCTGAAATATGCTTCCATAGATGAGGCAATAGCGGTCATACTGAGCATGGGCGGTAACACGTGGCTGTCTAAGATCGATATTTCCGATGCCTTTAAGCTCCTGCCTATTATGCCTCAGCTATGGAAGTGGCACGGTATTAAATGGCGCGACAAGTATTATTTTGCTGTTAAGTTAACTTTTGGTTCCAGGAGTAGTCCTTGGTTATTTGATAAATTTGCGCAATCCCTACACTGGCTCCTGGAAAACAGGTTTGACTGTTCCCATGTCATCCACTACTTGGACGATTTTTTGTTTATTGAGCCAGGTAACGTGTGCCCCAGGGACTTGACAACCTCGTTAGCAGTATTCCAGCAACTGGCGGTTCCGGTGTCAGACAAAAAAGTTGAGGGCCCTTGCAAGTCACTGACTTTCTTAGGTATTGTTCTAGACACACAGGTCATGGAAGCCCGATTACCGCTCGACAAGCTCTCACGTATTAGACAGGCCATGCATGATCTTGTCAATTCACCCCGGGTGACCAAGGTACAGCTGCAATCCATTCTCGGCATGCTGAACTTTGCCACGCGTGTAATTCCACAGGGTAGGAGTTTTGTTTCCAGGTTGTTAGACGCCATGAATTCTGTGCCTGGCCAAAACGACGTAGTCATATTTGATAAACAAGCGATTGCCGATTTTGCTATGTGGCATACATTTTTGACTAACTGGAATGGGGTATCCTTTTTCACCCCTGGTATCGATAATGCTTCTCCTTTAGTTTTTTCCGATGCTTCCTCCTCAGTGGGTTTTGCAGCCATTTGGGAGAATCATTGGTTGGCCAGTGCTTGGCCAATTGAGGTATTTCAGTCTCCGGGTTTTAGCAGGTCCTCAGCATTGTTTGAGTTGTACCCTATAGTTGCAGCTGCCAGTGTGTGGGGTCACCTATGGTGTAGGAAGTCAGTACTGTTTGTTTCTGATAATGAAGCTACGGTGTATATTCTGCTTAAAGGTAGATCCTCGTCCCCACAGGTCATGTCTTTGATGCGTAAACTGGTATGGTTATCTTTGTTACATAATTTTCACTTCTCTAGTGCTCATATAGATGGTGTTAGGAACATGGCTGCTGATGCACTGTCTAGGCTCAATTTTGCACTTTTCTTCCAGGTAATACCGGAGGCCGATCCATCAGGATGCATGGTTCCAGCGTTCCACGATTTGGTTTTGAATTAAATGCCTATTTGTCTGTAGGTCAGGACTTGATTAATAGTTCACTTTCCCGTAACACTCAGAAAGTTTACCGTACGGCCTTTAATCTGTTTACTAAGTTCTGTCAGTCTCACCCGCATAACGATGTCCTTTCAGTATCTTTTATGTTAGCCTTTATAGGGTTTTGCCACTCCTCCTTACGGCTAGCATATAACACCATAAAGATTTATTTAGCAGGCATACAACACTTTGTTACTTTGAAGTTCCCGGATCGGGCATCATTGTTTACCATGCATGCAGTTAAGGCTGCCCTTAAGGGGGTTGCCAAAAGTAGAATACCAAAGCCGCCAGGCCGGCAGCCCATCTCGGGGTCGCTGTTTAGGGAGCTGGCAGATGCCCTGGATCACTCCCCGTTTGGTTTAGGTAATAGTTTAACGCTAAAAGCAGCCCTCTTCTTAGGTTTCTATGGCTTTCTGAGGCCGGGCGAGTTCACGAGTAGAACTAGTACCACTCCATTTCTCAAGTTGGGGCAATTGCAGCGAGCCATGGATCATTTCACTCTCGTTCTGAACGACACTAAGACATCACTTCCCGGTCAGAAGGTGCACGTCAAATATTTTAAAACCTCTCACAAATGGTGTCCGGTCCTGGTCTTTAACTCGTTACTTGCTCTGCGTGTTCATGACAGTCCAGAATGTCCTTTGTTGTTGTTTAATAACATTGCTCTTACTTCCTCAGTTTTTGTTCGTTATTTACGTGTTTTAGTTAAGTCCTTAGGCCATGATGCTTCGGTCATATCCGGTCATTCTCTACGCATAGGGGCAGCCGCGTCTGCCTCTCGTCATGGTGTTCCTGCTCATGTTATCAGGAAGTTAGGTCGCTGGAAGTCCAGTGCGTACATACGTTATGTTCCAAACCCGAAATTAGAGATGCAGTGTGCTTTTGAATCGCTTGTGTTGTAATTACTAATAAAGCTTGTTTTGATTTCTGAGTTGCCTGTTTGGTGTGAGTTTTGCCCTCTTATTTTACAAGGTGTACCCTTACGCGGCAGTATATGGCACAGTTCAGACTGCCTAGCCATAGTTGAGTTAGTATTAAGTAGGTAGGCTCGCTATTTGTGGCCCCGAGCACAAGTGCGAAGGTTAATTGACTGAGTCACTTAACCTGTGTTTGTGGGAGGGGCAGTACTTGCGCTTAAAAGCCGCGGCTCCCTGTGTTCAGTGCGCCGCGGCTCTCGCGTTGTCCCACCCTGCCCTCCCTTCTTTTCTTTTACTTCTTCTAAGGTATGCCCTCTTATTTTACAAGGTGTACCCTTACGCGGCAGTATATGGCACAGTTCAGACTGCCTAGCCATAGTTGAGTTAGTATTAAGTAGGTAGGCTCGCTATTTGTGGCCCCGAGCACAAATATACAGTATATGCCATAAGTGAGTCCACCCCTCACATTATATATACAGTATATCCCATAAGTGAGTCCACCCCTCACATTATATATACAGTATATGCCATAAGTGAGTCCACCCCTCACATTATATATACAGTATATCCCATAAGTGAGTCCACCCCTCACATTATATATACAGTATATCCCATAAGTGAGTCCATCCCTCACATTATATATACAGTATCTCCCATAAGTAAGTCCACCCCTCACATTATATATACAGTATATCCCATAAGTGAGTCCACCCCTCACATTATATACAGTATCTCCCATAAGTGAGTCCACTCCTCACATTATATATACAGTATCTCCCATAAGTGAGTCCACCCCTCACATTATATACAGTATCTCCCATAAGTGAGTCCATTCCTCACATTTTATACAGCATCTCCCATAAGTGAGTCCACCCCTCACATTATATATACAGTATCTCCCATAAGTGACTCCACCTCTCACATTATATATACAGTATCTCCCATAAGTGACTCCACCCCTCACATTATATACAGTATCTCCCATAAGTGAGTCCATTCCTCACATTTTATACAGCATCTCCCATAAGTGAATCCACCCCTCACATTATATATACAGTATCTCCCATAAGTGAGTCCACCCCTCAAATTTTATACAGTATCTCCCATAAGTGACTCTACCCCTCACATTATATATACGGCATCTTCCATAAGTGAGTCCACCCCTCACATTATATATACAGTATCTCCCATAAGTGAGTCCACCCCTCACAATATATATACAGTATATCCCATAAGTGACTCCACTCCTCACATTATATACAGTATCTTCCATAAATGAGTCCACCCCTCACATTATATATACAGTATCTCCCATAAGTGAGTCCACCCCTCACATTATATGTACAGTGGTCCCTCAACATACGATGGTAATTCGTTCCAAATGACCCATCGTTTGTCAAATCCATCGTATGTTGAGAGATTTGTTCAATGTAAAGTATAGGAAGTTATGCTCACCTGTCCCTGCCGCTCCGGACCGCGTCCTCACCGCTCCCGATGCTGTCCCAGGGGCTCCCGATGCTGTCCCGCTGCTCAGGCGTCTTCTTCGGGATCCTCCGGCTTTTTCCGCATCTTTCCCGGTGTCCGAGCCTCGCTTTCCAGTGACGCTATTATGTTGCGGCGCCGGGACGGCGTGTGCAGCGACGTAATAACGACGCCAGAAAGTGAGACCCGGACCCCGGAGAAGATGCAGAAAACGCTGTAGGATCGCAAAGTGGACCCGGAGCAGCGGGGATAGGTAGGTGAACCTGTCCGGGATGCTTAAACTGCTATCCGACTGCAGCTTAAGCATTTTGTGCTGTCGGAAAGCAGTTAATGCGATGGCCCCGACATATAAAAGCATTGTATGTCGATGCTGACATCGACATGCGATGGCCTCTGAGAGGCCATCGCATGTTGAAATTATCGTATGACAATTTGATCATATGTCGGGGTCATCGCATGTCGGGGGGTTACTGTACAGTATCTCCCATAAGTAATTCCGCTCCTCACATTTTATACAGTATCTTCCATAAGTGAGTTCACCCCTCACATTATATATACAGTATCTCCCATAAGTGACTCCACCCCTCACATTATATATACAGTATCTCCCATAAGTGACTCCACCCTCACATTATATATACAGTATCTCCCATAAGTGAGTCCACCCCTCACATTATATACAGTATATCCCTTAAGTGAGTCCACTCCTTACATTATATATACAGTATATCCCTTAAGTGAGTCCACCCCTCACATTATATACAGTATCTCCCATAAATGAGTCCACCCCTCACATTATATATACAGTATCTCCCATAAGTGAGTCCACCCCTCACATTATATATACAGTATATCCCATAAGTGAGTCCACCCCTCACATTATATATACAGTATCTCCCATAAGTGATTCCACCCCTCACATTATATACAGTATCTCCCATAAGTGAGTCCACCCTTCACATTATATATACAGTATCTACCATAAGTGAGTCCACCCCTCACATTATATATACAGTATCTCCCATAAGTGAGTCCACTCCTCACATTATATACAGTATCTCCCATAAGTGAGTCCACCCCTCACATTATATACAGTATCTCCCATAAGTGAGTCCACCCCTCACATTATATACAGTATCTCACATAAGTGAGTCCACCCCTCACATTATATATACAGGATCTCTCATAAGTCAGTCCACCCCTCACATTATATACAGTATATCCCATAAGTGAGTCCACCCCTCACATTATATATACAGTATTTCCCATAAGAGTGTCCACCCCTCACATTATATACAGTATCTCCCATAAGGGAGTCCACCCCTCACATTATATGAGGCAAAGTGCAGTGTGTGGTCTGAACACTGACAGGCTGACGTCTCACCCCTTCAACCAATGCAGCAATGTTGTCAGCACTGATAAGTCTATTTCCTGAAGACAACCTTGGTATATGGTGCTGAGCATGTACACTCAACTTCTTTGGTTGACCATAGCATGGCAAGGATTGTTCTGAGTGCAAGCTATCCGGTGACACTGCTGCAGCTAGATTTCAGAGACTTGACAATCTACACCTGCTCTCTATTAACACCTGAGACCCTGTCACACTCACCCTGTCACATAACACTGGGGAGGAAAATGGTTTATTGGGCACAATTTGGACATTTTCATTTTGGAGTGGATTCACTTTTGTTGCCACGGTTTAGACATTAATGGCTGTGTGTTGTTATTTTGAGGGGACACAACATTAAACATTGTTATACAGGCTGTGCACTCACTAGTTTACATTGTAGCAGAGGGGCATTTCTTCAGTGTTGTCAAATTTAAATATAGAAGAACATATTTACAGTAATGTGAAGGGTGGACTCATGTGAGAGGCTGTATACATGGGAAGACTTATATATACTGGAACCAAACCTAAATGAAAAAATAGTTGTGGTACACCAGTTACAGACTAAAATAACAAAATAGTGCAGATAATAGCACCGCATTACATTGAAATAACAGTATGCAATACACAAAAGCAGAAGCCAGTTTTAAATGACACATGAAGTACATATGTATGCCATGTGGAAGCCAGAGCATGCATACCTACTCCAACACACGTTTCGCTGTTGGGTGCTTTGTATAGAGATCTGCCCATGTATATGTCCACTATGTGGGCAGGTGCCATTTTAGTGCATGTTTGTTTTCTCTTTTAATGCCTTCTTTACCGTGAGGACTGTGAATTTATGGAACGGTCTACCTCAGGAACTGGTCACAGCAGGAACAATTAACAGCTTTAAAACAGGGTTAGATACATTCCTGGAACAAAAAAAACATTAATGCTTATGTAGAATTATAAAACTACATCCCTTTCCCTTATCCTCTTACACCCTTCCCTTCAATTCTCTGGTTGGACTTGATGGACGTATGTCTTTTTTCAACCATACTAACTATGTAACTATGTAACTATGTATTTATGTCAATAAAGATTATTGTATTTTACTTCATTTTGTAGTTAGTGTACTGCATAGCTTTGGTGTTGATACTCTTGTACAATCTCAATATGACAATGTTTGTTCCCTTATAAACTACAATGCAAATGTTGACCAAAACAACAGTTATAAAGACATACATGGTAACTGGCACTACTTAAAGGGGTACTCCGCTGCTCAGCGTTTGGAACAAACTGTTCCAAACGCTGGAGCCGGCACCAGGAGCTCGTGACATCATATCCCCACCTCCTCATGACGTCACACCCGCCCCCTCAATGCAAGTCTATGGGAGGGGGCGTCATGCCCCCGCCCATAGACTTGCATTGAGGGGGCGGGGTGTGATGTCATGAGGAGGTGGGGCTACAAAATTTTAAAGCAGAAATTGGGCATCGTGCAACTATGTCGGAAAACTTAAAGGGGTACTCTGCTGCTCAGCATTTGGAAGCCGTCACGACCTAGTGGCACGATGCCCAATCTCTGCTTTAAAATGTAGTATTTTAATGCAACCTATTTGAGACGCTGTGTATTTATAGTTTTTTCCCTACAATATATACCGTTAATGACAGATGTGAAGTGCGGGCAGAAAAATCTATTCTGTTTTCCAACATAAGACTAGAAATTCTCTCTCTCTCTATATATATATATATATGGAAACTCATCTGGTATGCAGAGCGCGTTAAAGACAGAGCAGAGCACAGCAAAGAATCCCAGTTTGGATTTTGGCACGGCTTTTGTGCAATGAGATTTTTTATTGTAAAAAAAAAGAAGAAAAACAGATAAAAAAATAAATCAATAGCATCTGTGGTATTATGGTTAATTAAAGAAGCTCTTGAAGATGGCTGAGAGATGAGAGGTTTGGCCAAGGGAGGGAGACGGCTGAAACCTGATTAGCCACAAGAAATGCTTTTTTTTTTTGGTCTTTTTTCTAGATCTGAGTGGATGGACCAGGGATGCTTTGCGAGGGATATGAGTAAAAAAAAAAATAGCTTTTACTTTAACTTTCTTTAAGTAATCAATACACCCCAATTACCGACCTACGTCTACCACTCCTGTATTCCACTCACTATCTTTCAGCCCTAGGATTTTAAAAGGCTTGAGGCAGAAAGGGAATGCAAGCTTTTTAACCACTTTGTGTTCTATGCAATGAAATAGTTTTGTAAGTGTGTGTGACGTGATGGGCGATATTTAGATAGAAGACCAATACTATAAATGCAGAATTATACTGAGGGCCCTAACACTTATTTTGCACTGGGCCCCAGAAGACTCCAGTTACACACCTGGATGGACGGATAGATATATATGAGATAGATAAAAAGATCGATAGATAGATATGAGATAGATAGATAGATATGAAATAGATATAAATAGATAGATAGATATGAGATAGCTAGATATTAGATAGATATTATATATATATATATATATATATATATATATATCTATATATATATAGATAGATAGATAGATAGATAGATATATAGATAGATAGATAGATAATGGAGTCCTAAGAACAGCACATCCACCCAGGTATTATTCGTGGTTAGGTGCACGCCATCATGGGATCCCTGGTCAAGGTATCCTGTTAGATCCACGTGGAAAAGATTGCAGCACACAACCGTAATTCCAAAAAAGTGAAGTGTTTTATGTGATCCTCAAATATTGGTGCAACGTTTCGACTGCCTTGAAAAAGACGGTGACGAGGCCGTCAAAATGTCGCACCAGTTTTTGAGGATGAAAAAAAAACACTTCCCTTTTTTGAAATTACATTTGTGTTCTGCAATCTTTTCCATGTAGATAGATAAATAGATATTAGATAGATAGATATTATATATAGATAGATAGATATAGATAGATAGATATGAGATAGCTAGATAGAAAGATAGGTAATAAATTGTAAAAAAAAAAAGGGCAGCACAAACAAAAGTGTTATTGGTGAAAGCAGGTTGACTTCGTCAAAAGTCCAATAAATTCCATATAGAGAAACAGCAGCATAACGTGTGAGACGGCTGAAACGTCGCTATCCTTGATGTTTGGTTGAATAAAGCCACTCATTTTTTCACCGATATTGGAGTGCTGCTGTTTCTCTACATAGATAGATATGAATGTAAAAATGGGCAGCAGAAACAAAGTAATAAATGGTGCACGCTGGATGAGTTGGTCAAAAAGTCCAATAAATTCCTAGTAGAGAGAGACAGCAGCACTCCAAGTTCGGTGAAGAAAAAATGTGTGGCTTTATTCAACCAAACATCAAGGATAGCGACGTTTCAGCCGTCTCACACGGCCATTGTCAAGTAGTGAATGGTACAAAGTACTGGGTATCTATAATGCACAGGTGTCACATAAATAGTGAAATTAATCAACTTAAATACAGCATAAAATAAGACAGTGATATTATGATCATATGTTACGAGACGCACAACACATCCTATACATAAGACGTCTTCCGCATATGAAATATAAAAGTGTAAATACACAACACAGCAAACAAAAAGTGTCCATATCTCAAAATTAGTCCATAATTGCAATCCAGGTGATAAGCGTGATTAGTGTAACTTCTTGAGGTGGGGGCCAATCACTGGCCGCAGCGAAGTCCCGACTCGGCCAGCGAAAGGCTGAGAGGCAGTGTGAGAACGCTTCAAGACACACAACTCTTCACTACACCAGCACCTGCTGCCGGGGCCGAAAACGTCACACTGCCGCTCAGCCTATCGCCGGCCGAGTCGGGACTTCGCTGTGATTGGCTGAGTGCAGTATGACTCACCGACCACCGGCAACCAGGAAGAAGATTGCGGCGGAGGCTGGAGCCGGTTACCGGAAGCACTGGGGGAGCGAAGGAAGGTATGTACCTGTTTATTTTTTTACTGCCGGCAGTATGGACGATAATTTTCCTATTCCGGAGTTCTCCTTTAATAAGGGGGTATTCACATTGTGAACAAGAGTGAGAAACAGAAACGCAAGTATAGCGTGGCACTTTAAACAGAGTAGGTTTTGTATATGAGCTCAAGTTATTTGTATAATATTGTGAAATTGTGAAAACGCTGTAATGGTTAATAAGAGTACTTACGCTTGCAGCATATTTAACCACTCTATAGCTCTGCATCTGTGCGCATGACTACGGGGGTGGTTCCCTGAAACGTAGCGCAGCAAGTTGGAGCTGAGGTTTATATCATCTAACCTGGGAATTGCTACATCGTATCCCTATATTTGAAATACCGTTTATAAAGAAATGAGAAAAATGAATAAAGAAATCTAAAGAATATCCATACATGGGTTGTCGTGAGTACTTCATGAAAATGTCTTTATAACTGGTGTCATATGCTCACCTTAAAGGGGTACTCCGCCCCTGGCATCTTATCCCCTATCCAAAGGATAGGGGATAAGATGTTAGATCGCCGCAATCCCGCTGCTGGGGACCCCGGGGATCACCGCTGCGGCCCCCCGCCATCATTACAGCACAGAGCGAGTTCGCTCTGTGCGCAATGACGGGCGATAGAGGGGCCGGAGCAGCGTGACCTCATAGCTCCGCCCCTCATGACATCACGGCCCGTCCCCTTAATGCAAGTCTATGGCAGGGGGCGTGATGACCGCCACGCCCCCTCCCATAGACTTGTATTGACCGGGGCGGGCCGTGACGTCACGAGGGGCAGAGCCGTGACGTAACGATGCTCCGGCCCCTGTATTGCCCGTCATTACGTGCAGAGCGATCTCGCTCTGCGCAGTAATGATAGCGGGGTGCTGCAGCAGCGATCCCCGGGGTCCCCAGCAGCGGGACTCCGGCGATCTGACATCTTATCCCCTATCCTTTGGATAGGGGATAAGATGTCTAGGGGCGGAGTACCCCTTTAAAAGCTATAGTTGCCTAAAAAGCTATGGTTGCCTAAAAAGCTATAGTTGCCCAGGTATAGTTGTTTGAAAAGATACTCCTGATGCGGCAATCACCCAATTGGCAAAAGACGAATGGGTGATGTCCCGCCGGTCCGCACACACAGCAAAGACACGTCCTGGATTCCACACACCCATCTTTATATATATGAATAATTTGGGGGCTACATAGGTCCAGCTTACATAGGTCACAGATACAGAGATGTCAGCAGAGAGTACTGTGATCAGACAGAAAATAAATTCAAAAAGAAAAGAACTTCCTGTGGAGCATACAGCAGCTGATAAGTATTGGAAGGATTAAGATTTTTAAATGGAAGTAATTTATAAATCTGTTTAACTTTCTGGCACCAGTTGATTTAAAAAAAATGTTTTTCACCTCCGGAGTACCCCTTTAAGAAAACAGTTAGAGAATCATACCTAAAAAATCCCAGGCCTTACTTTTCTCATCCATAAGCTTTTGTGAGGCCTGAGTACCTAAAGGCCTGGAATTCATTATTTTTAAATAATATTCTACATCTGGCTGGTCTCAACTTAAAAGAGCTTGTAACAGATCAGTTCTGCAGGATGGAGTCTTGTCATGGACCAATATTTTTAATTTCCACCATAAATTTTCTATAGGATTGAGATCAGGAGTGTTTGCTGGCCATGTCATTGTGGTCTTATGCCTTTGCCAATGAAAAGCATTAAAGGGGTACTCTGCTCCTAGACATCCAAAGGATAGGGGATAAGATGTCTGATCATGGGGGTCCCGCAGCTGGGGACCCCTGTAATCTCACTGCTGCTCCCAGCTTTTGTTTACAGCGTTCGGTGCAGCGCCGGAGGCTGGTGACATCACGGCCACACCCCCTCAATGCAAGTCTATGGGAGGCGGCGTGACTACTCTCCCATAGACTTGCATTAAGGGGGCTATGCCATGACGCCACGAGTAGGGCGTGGTCGTGACTTCAAGAGCCACCTCCCCGCATCACCAGTCATCCGGCACGGAGCGAAGTTCGCAACCTGCAATGGATGTCTGGGGTGCTGCAGCCGAGATCGCGGTGGTCCCCAGCGGTGGTACCCCCGAGATCAGACATCTTATCCTTTATCCTTTGGATAGGGGATCACATGTCTAGGGGCAGAGTACCCCTATAACACTTTTTGATCTGTGTTAAGATGCATCAATACTTTTATAATCCATTCCACAGTTTCAAATGACAGCTTTCAAGCGGAAATTCAGAAGTGTGAATGGGAGTGCGGAATCCCATAGAAGTCTATAGGCTTTAATTTGAGGCCGATCTCTGTAAGCGGAAATTCTCAGGTGTTATTAGACCCTAGGACTACTCTTGAGGTAGCGACCTTTTAGCCTCTTAGATCAAAGTCAACCTTTCATATCCAGGATTGGGATAAAAGGCAAAAGATTAGATTCTGCTCCTTGAGTTTGGCACAGTCCAACCAATTGGGTCTACAGCAGGTTCATACCTATTGTCCTTTACATAAATACAGATACATTTTTTAGACTACTGTGACAAGCAATGGAGGAAAGTTGACAAACCATATACACTAGTTTCCTGGCATACAAAAAGAAAAGTTTTTTTGGATAAGACTTTATAAGATCGAGAAACCCCTTTTAACCATGTACACGACATATAGTAACCTGGCCAGATGCATGAGATTACTGTTAGGATCAAATATTTGTGGGGTCGAGGGTAACAAAGATTGTACCCTTTGGTGTTTAGCTATTTGATATTATTTCCCCTGTTTTTTTGCCTCTGATATACCCATAGAAATGAATGGGGTCCACTAAAGAGTAAAAAAAATAAGGACAAAAACAATAGTGTGAACACAGCATCAAAGTGGAAATATCAAATGCTAAGGGAAGCTGTCCCATCTTTTCCCATAAACAGCAGTGTTACGGAAAGGACATCCTTATTGAGGAAAGCAGCACTTGTCTCCATCCTAAAATATAGAAAAAGCAAAACTACAATTCCCAGCAGCCAAAGGCATAATGCTCTAGGTAAACAGCTGGTAAAATGGTGGACGGTATCGCAAAGGCTTCTTGCCTCAGTGACATAAGACTGGAGTGTGGGTCCAGGTTTTGGGAGTGACTGAAGATTCTGGAGATAGAGTCACTCTCATACCTGGTCCTGGTTCTGAACCTGATCTCACAGGTGTGTAAGCTCTGCCATAGAGCAGGAGAAAGGAATTGTTCTGAACTTCTGAAGCAGATCAGCTTGTCTGTGGAATGTTGGATACTGATCCACTGCAGCAAAAAAAAAGGCTTACTTTGGGACTGAACCTGCCAAGTTTTGGCAGTTTTGGAAGCTCAGATGTTTATATTTATGTAAAGAACCTGATGTAATACCGTATGCTGCAAGTGGAACCTTCTTGCTGTATGTGAATTATTACGATAAACCCAGGACTACTGACTGACCCCTTCCTATCTGGGTCTTTTTGGGCCTGTTCGACCCCTACCTATTTGGGTCTACTTGAGGGGTCCTGTTCTACCATATAGATGTATATATCAACATATGTGTAGAGATATTTTGATGAAACTTGTTATGTATGTCTATGGGACTTTTAGTGCATCTCCTAATCGTGTTACTCTCGGGCTGCAGAGATTTCTCGGGACTTTTAAATGTTCTGCCGACTACTTGGCAGACAGGGGTAGAGAATAGTTTGCGCAGGCAAAGGAATATTAGTTTGGGATATAAAGTCAGGATATAAAGTTGGGATATGAGGTCGGGATATGAGGACGGGATATGGGGTCGGGATATGAGGATGGGATATAAGGTCTGTATATGAGGACAGGATGTGAGGTTGGGAAGTAAGGACAAGAGTGTCATTGTTGCTTTTCTTCTAGGGCTGGGCGGTATACCGGTACATACCGAACACCGAAATTTTTGGGCTGCACGATATGGATTTTTCCCATACCGCAATACTGGTTTGGCCCCTCCCCCTTTGGAATGAATTATCAGCCCAGCGCTGCTCTGTCCCCACATAGGGGAACAAATCATACATGACCCGCCAGCGCTGATCTGCTCCCCCCCCCACCAAATCATTTACCTGCGAGTGCTGTTCTGTTCCCCCCTACCAAATCATGTTACCTGCGAGCACTGTTCTGCTCCCCCCCCCCCCCCAATTAATTATCAGCCCAGTGGGGTACAATTCACATATGTCACCCGCAAGCACTTCCCTCCTCCTCTTTGTTAGGGGCCAACGGCGCTGGAACTCACTGCACGCCAGTGGTCTCCAACCTGCGGACCTCCAGATGTTGCAAAACTACAACTTCCAGCATGCTGGGAGTTGTAGTTTTGCAACAGTTGAAGGTCTGCAGGTTTGAGACCACTGCTATACGCTGTATCCCTATGCCCGGGCTGCAAAAGATAAAGAAAATAAACTTTAACTTACCTACGTCGGCCTTACGCTGTTCCTTGGGACGGGAATGTCGGACAGCCGTCAGCCTATCACCGGCCGGAGCGATGTCCCGCCCCGGCCAGTGATAGGCTGAGCCCACTGTCATGTAAGAAGCCGGCTTCTTACATGACAGTGGGCTCAGCCTATCACTGGCCGGGGCGGGACATCGCTCCGGCCGGTGATAGGCTGACGGCTGTCCGAGGTTCCCGTCCCCAGCGTAAGGCCGACGTCCCCAGTGTAAGGCCGAAGTTAAAGTTTATTTTCTTTATCTTTGGCAGCCCGGGCATAGGGATACAGCGTACAGCAGTGGTCTCAAACCTGCGGACCTCCAGCTGTTGCAAAACTACAACTCCCAGCATGCCGTTGGCTGTCCGGGCATCTGGAGGTCCGTAGGTTGGAGACCACTAGTGTGCAGTGTTCCAGCGCCGGTGGCCCCTAACAAAGAGGAGGAGGGCAGTGCTTGCGGGTGACATATGTGAATAGTACCCCGCTGGGCAGATAATTAATTGGGGGGAGCAGAACAGCGCTGGCGGTCACATGATTTGGTGGGGGGGGGAGCAGAACAGTGCTGGCGGGTAACATGATTTATTGGGGGGAGCAGAAGAGCGCTCGCGGGTCACATGATTTGGGGTGGGGGGGGGGGTTGGTGAAAGAAATACCGTTATATACCATGGAACTGCCATAAGTTACAATAATACCGTGATACACATATTTGGTCATACCGCCCAGCTCTATTTCTTTTCTCCCACAAGGTTTAGGTAAAAAGAGTAGGCAACACTGGGTACTCTGCTAGTTAATGTATACAGGACACAGAGAGCTGAATAGCAACATTCAGGAATATCACGTTCACACCATTTCTCATGCCCCTTATCTCCCTACCCCCTCTCTATTTATGAGCATTATTCACTGTATAAAGACGTCTTTTTGCATAAACTGTGTTCATTTTAAAAAATGTGTCTCGTGCCAAAGATATTCAGAGGAAAGCATGTGAACCAGAAGATTTTAACATAAAGGGGGTTACATGTATCAGTGCTGAGAAAGCATTTATAGAGAAAGGAGTTACTCTGGTTTTCACAGGGTTAACCCCCGAGGCACTTCACCACATCTCAGCCTGGACGCTAGACTATAAGGATGGATGATGGGGTTGGGAGTCAGTGAGAAATAAAGTTATCTTATAAACAATTAGTTAATGTTTGCCATAAATTATCATCTTTTACTTCCTCCTCGAGAAGAGCAGAGGGAATAGAAAGCAGCCTTTCATGCAGGTGGTGGCATTCAGAGTGAGGGCAATCAGCCGATTGAGAGTGGAAGTGCGCCACTTCCAGTGCGGCTGGGTGAATTGGGCTGGATTAAAGCCCAGCAGGGTGCTAGGGTTTCAGGTGGAAAGCTGCATGTTTGTGATCAGCAGAAAAAAAAAACTTGAATTTATCTAAACTGCTCTTCTGCTAACAACACTCTTGTCGCCAGCAGTATTCTCACTCTCTCTCAAAAGGGTCCTCAGTGCTCTCCCTAAGAAAACATGATCAGCATCTGAAAGCTCAACCTCCCCAAATGCTCGGTACTCTACAGAATATGAAAAGCCCATTCAACAGACACCCCACACAACTTCACTGTCCCCTCAGCATTCTCAAACATAAGCACTTATGTAAATGCATGTACAACCAATGCGGTCCTACATTCATAGCTAAGAGTCCATAGACAGAGATAGGGCCAAAATGAGCAGCACAGTCAAAATGCTGGTATCTTGCAGGATAGAGCAAGGAGAGAGCATAAGGTAATATTGTATTGCATGGCTGCCATTGTTAATGGGGCACTGATCATGACTGGCTCTGTTATAGGGGCACTGATCATGGCGGGCTCTGTTATAGGGGCACTGATCATGACTGGCTCTGTTATAAAGGGACTGATCATGGCTGCCATTGTTAATGGGGCACTGATCGTGACTGGCTCTGTTATAGGGACACTGATCATGGCTGGCTCTGTAATAAAGGGACTGATCATTGCTGGCTCTGTTATAAAGGGACTGATCATGAATGGCTCTGTTATTGGGGCATTGATCATGGCTGGCTCTGTTATAGGGGTACTGATCATGGCTGGCTCTGTTATAGGGGCACTGATCATGACTGGCTCTGTTATAGGGGCACTGATCATGACTGGCTCTGTTATAGGGGCACTGATCATGGCTGGCTCTGTTATAAAGGGACCGATCATGAATGGCTCTGTTATAAAGGGACTGATCATGGTTGGCTCTGTTATTGGGGCACTGATCATGGCTGGCTCTGTTATAAAGGGATTGATCATGAATGGCTCTGTTATAAAGGGACTGATCATGGTTGGCTCTGTTATTGGGGCACTGATCATGGCTGGCTCTGTTATAAAGGGATTGATCATGAATGGCTCTGTTATAAAGGGACTGATCATGGTTGGCTCTGTTATTGGGGCATTGATCATGGCTGGCTCTGTTATAAAGGGACTGATCATGGCTGGCTCTGTTATAGGGGCACTGATCATGGCTGGCTCTGTTATAAAGGGACTGATCATGAATGGCTCTGTTATTGGGGCATTGATCATGGCTGGCTCTGTTATAAAGGGACTGATCATGGCTGGCTCTGTTATATAGAGGACTGATCCTGGCTGGCTCTGTTATTGGGGCATTGATCATGGCTGGCTCTGTTATAGGGTCACTGATCATGACTGGCTCTGTTATAAAGGGACTGATCCTGGCTGGATCTGTTATTGGGGCATTGATCATGGCTGGCTCTGTTATTGGGGCACTGATTATGAATGGCTCTGTTATAAAGGGACTGATTATGGCTGGCTCTGTTATAGGGTCACTGATCATGACTGTCTCTGTTATAAAGGGACTGATCCTGGCTGGATCTGTTATTGGGGCATTGATCGTGGCTGGCTCTGTTATTGGGGCACTGATCATGACTATCTCTGTTATAAAGGGACTGATCATGGCTGCCATTGTTAATGGGGCACTGATCGTGACTGGCTCTGTTATAGGGGCACTGATCATGGCTGGCTCTTTAATAAAGGGACTGATCATTGCCGGCTCTGTTATAAAGGGACTGATCATGAATGGCTCTGTTATTGGGGCATTGATCATGGCTGGCTATGTTATAGGGGCACTGATCATGGCTGGCTCTGTTATAGGGGCACTGATCATGACTGGCTCTGTTATAGGGGCACTGATCATGACTGGCTCTGTTTTAGGGGCACTGATCATGGCTGGCTCTGTTATAAAGGGACCGATCATGAATGGCTCTGTTATAAAGGGACTGATCATGGTTGGCTCTGTTATTGGGGCACTGATCATGACTGGCTCTGTTATAAAGGGACTGATCATGGCTGCCATTGTTAATGGGACTGGCTCTGTTATAGGGGCACTGATCATGGCTGGCTCTGTAATAAAGGGACTGATCATTGCTGGCTCTGTTATAAAGGGACTGATCATGAATGGCTCTGTTATTGGGGCATTGATCATGGCTGGCTCTGTTATAGGGGCACTGATCATGACTGGCTCTGTTATAGGGGCACTGATCATGACTGGCTCTGTTATAGGGGCACTGATCATGGCTGGCTCTGTTATAAAGGGACCGATCATGAATGGCTCTGTTATAAAGGGACTGATCATGGTTGGCTCTGTTATTGGGGCACTGATCATGGCTGGCTCTGTTATAAAGGGACTGATCATGAATGGCTCTGTTATAAAGGGACTGATCATGGTTGGCTCTGTTATATAGAGGACTGATCCTGGCTGGCTCTGTTATTGGGGCATTGATCATGGCTGGCTCTGTTATAGGGTCACTGATCATGACTGGCTCTGTTATAAAGGGACTGATCCTGGCTGGATCTGTTATTGGGGCATTGATCATGGCTGGCTCTGTTATTGGGGCACTGATCATGAATGGCTCTGTTATAAAGGGACTGATTATGGCTGGCTCTGTTATAGTGTCACTGATCATGACTGTCTCTGTTATAAAGGGACTGATCCTGGCTGGATCTGTTTTTGGGGCATTGATCGTGGCTGGCTCTGTTATTGGGGCACTGATCATGACTGGCTCTGTTATAAAGGGACTGATCATGGCTGCCATTGTTAATGGGGCACTGATCGTGACTGGCTCTGTTATAGGGGCACTGATCATGGCTGGCTCTGTAATAAAGGGACTGATCATGAATGGCTCTGTTATTGGTGCATTGATCATGGCTGGCTCTGTTATAGGGGCACTGATCATGGCTGGCTCTGTTATAAAGGGACTGATCATGAATGGCTCTGTTATAAAGGGACTGATCATGGTTGGCTCTGTTATTGGGGCATTGATCATGGCTGGCTCTGTTATAAAGGGACTGATCATGGCTGGCTCTGTTATAGGGGCACTGATCATGGCTGGCTCTGTTATAAAGGGACTGATCATGAATGGCTCTGTTATTGGGGCATTGATCATGGCTGGCTCTGTTATAAAGGGACTGATCATGGCTGGCTCTGTTATATAGAGGACTGATCCTGGCTGGCTCTGTTATTGGGGCATTGATCATGGCTGGCTCTGTTATAGGGTCACTGATCATGACTGTCTGTTATAAAGGGACTGATCCTGGCTGGATCTGTTATTGGGGCATTGATCGTGGCTGGCTCTGTTATAGGGGCACTGATCATGACTGGCTCTGTTATAAAGGGACTGTTCATGGCTGGCTCTGTTATAAAGGGACTGATCATGGCTGGCTCTGTTATAGGGGCACTGATCATGGCTGGCTCTGTTATAGGGGCACTGATCATTGCTGGATCTGTTATAAAGGGACTAATCATGGCTGTCTCTGTTATAAAGGGATTGATCATGGTTGGCTTGTTATAGGGGCACTGATAATTACTGGAGCTGTTATAGCTGCACTTTGTTTCTGAACAACAGCGCCTGCACTCGCTTACTTCTATATTGTGGTCCGTGCTGCTCTCCATTAAATCTTCTATATATATATATATATATATATATATATATATATATACATGTATCTGCAGCACATCCTTAAGAGGGTCTTTGTTTGCCATTTCTATAGCAGTCCAGAAGTTGATACATGTGACAGAAACCAAGTAAAAAACTGTAAACAAATTTATTAATCATGTCTAATAGAGCATAGTTTGTACTAAAGCCCTGCATCAGGATTGGAGTCCTGTGGGACCCTATAAAAAAAATTTGCAGGCGGTAATGTGGTTGTGGTGGACATGAATGGGCAGTCACAGAACATACTGTGGCTTTTGCAAAATTCCACGCAGTCCAATAAACCTCTGAAATGAAGTGGCACAAGGAGGTAATGAAATGGCACAAGGAGGTGATGAAATGGCACAAGAAGGTGATGAAATGGCTCGAGGAGGTGATGAAATGGCATGAGGAGGTGATGAAATGGCACAAGGAGGTGAGGAAATGGCACAAGGAGGTGATGAAAAGGTACAAGGAGGTGATGAAATGGCACAAGGAGGTGATGAAATGGCATGTGGAGGTTATGAAATGGCACATGGAGGTGATGAAATGGCACAAGGAGGTGATGAAATGGCACAAGGAGGTGATGAAATGGCACGAGGAGGTGATGCAATGGCACGAGAAGGTGATGAAATGGTACAAGGAGGTGATGAAATGGCACAAGGAGGTGATGAAATGGCACAAGGAGGTGATGAAATTGTACAAGGAGGTGATGAAATGGTACAAGGAGGTGATAAAATGGTACAAGGAGGTGATGAAATGGTATGAGGAGGTGATGAAATGGTACAAGGAGGTGATGAAATGGTACAAGGAGGTGATGAAATTGTACAAAGAGGTGATGAAATGCCACAAGGAGGTGATGAAATGGTATAAGGAGGTGATGAAATGGTACAAGGAGATGATGAAATTGTACAAAGAATTGATGAAATGGCACGTGGAGGTGTTAAAATGGTACAAGGAGGTGATGAAATGGCACGAGGAGGTGATGAAATGGTATAAGGAGGTGATGAAATGGAATGAGGAGGTGATGAAATGGTACAAGGAGATGATGAAATGGCATAAGGAGGTGATGAAATGGCATGAGGAGGTGATGAAATGGCACAAGAAGGTGATGAAATGGTACAAGGAGGTGATGAAATGGCATAAGGAGGGGATGAAATGGCACAAGGAGGGGATGAAATGGTACAAGAAGGTATTTAAATGGTACAAGGAGGTGATGAAATGGCACGAGGAAGTGATGAAATGGTAGAAAGTGGTGATTAACTGGCACAAGGAGGTGATGAAATGGTACAAGGAGGTGATGAAATGGCATGTGGAGGTGATGAAATTGTACAAGGAGGTG
The DNA here is from genome assembly GCF_029499605.1 of Hyla sarda. Taxonomy (NCBI): domain Eukaryota; kingdom Metazoa; phylum Chordata; class Amphibia; order Anura; family Hylidae; genus Hyla; species Hyla sarda. The sequence goes on along the minus strand of NC_079199.1, from coordinate 35,684,477 downwards.
ATGAAATGGTACAAAGAGGTGATGAAATGGCACGAGGAGGTGATGAAATGGTATAAGGAGGTGATGAAATGGTACAAGGAGGTGATGAAATGGCACGAGGAAGTGATGAAATGGCACGAGGTGGTGATGAAATGGCACGAGGAGATGATAAAATGGTACAAGGAGGTAATGAAATGGTACAAGGAGGTGATAAAATGGCACAAGGAGGTGATGAAATGGCACAAGGAGGTGATGAAATGGCACGAGGAGGTGATGAAATGGCACAAGGAGGTGATGAAATTGTACAAGGAGGTGATAAAATGGTACAAGGAGGTGATGAAATGGTATGAGGAGGTGATGAAATGGTACAAGGAGGTGATGAAATGGTACAAGGAGGTGATGAAATGGTACAAGGAGGTGATGAAATGGTACAAGGAGGTGATGAAATGGTGCAAGGAGATGATGAAATTGTACAAAGAGTTGATGAAATGGCACGTGGAGGTGATAAAATGGTACAAGGAGGTGATGAAATGGCACGAGGAGGTGATGAAATGGTAGAAAGTGGTGATTAACTGGCACAAGGAGGTGATGAAATGGTACAAGGAGATGATGAAATGGCATGAGGAGGTGATGAAATGGCACAAGAAGGTGATGAAATGGTACAAGGAGGTGATGAAATGGCACAAGGAGGGGATGAAATGGTACAAGGAGGTGATGAAATGGCACAAGGAGGGGATGAAATGGCACAAGGAGGGGATGAAACGGTACAAGGAGGTAATTAAATGGTACAAGGAGGTGATGAAATGGCACGAGGAGGTGATGAAATGGTAGAAAGTGGTGATTAACTGGCACAAGGAGGTGATGAAATGGTACAAGGAGGTGATGAAATGGTACAAGGAGGTGATGAAATGGCACGAGGAGGTGATGAAATGGTATAAGGAGGTGATGAAATGGTACAAGGAGGTGATGAAATGGCACGAGGAGGTGATGAAATGGCACGAGGTGGTGATGAAATGGCACGAGGTGGTGATGAAATGGCACGAGGTGGTGATAAAATGGTACAAGAAGGTGATGAAATGGTACAAGAAGGTGATGAAATGGTCAAGGAGGTGATGAAATGGCACGAGGAGGTGATGAAATGGCACGAGGAGGTGATGAAATGGCACAAGGAGGTGATGAAATGGCATGAGGAGGTGATGAAATGGCACGAGGAGGTTATGAAATGGCACGGTGGGTACAATTTTTAAAAGCTGTGACAAAATGTTTGCGGGAGCTGGTGCAATTAGACACACATCTTGTGGGTGTGGAATACACACCATGCGGGACTTGGTGGTAATGATCAGAAATACAGCGGGAGCGGGCAGAAGCGGGATTAAGAAAAAAGTCCCTCGGAGGGCTCTAGTTTATACCAAGTTTATTACAGTGTCTCATGCTGTATGACAAATTTAGCACATCTTTATACATTCTTGTATAACTTTACACTACCTATTGGGTGGCTTACTTTATGCCAATATTTTCCATATATTGGCATAATATTGGCACCATTTTGGCACCATTTTTGGCATATAATTTTGGCACCATTTTTGCACATGGTGTCGCATTTTAAACCATACCTCTTCTGGCTAAGCCCCACCCTTTGCCTGTACCCACATGTTATCTCCTGATGTAAATAGCAAAAAGTCAAACACCCACTTTGCGCACTGTTTGTGAGACAGCCTTTGGCTGTCCGGGTATGCTGTGAGTTGTAGTTTTGCAACAGCTGGAGGCGCACAGGTTAGGAAACACTAAGTAATCCCCATACTACACTTCACTATATACCCCTCTTAATAGCAATAGAGCATTATTGCCACTGGCCAGGTTAATGTGAAACTTTTTACGATATGCAGCCAGTAGGTGGCAATAGAGAACTCCATCTTTTTTACCATCAAGTCCTTGTGTATCACTGAACTATGTTACAGGTGAAAATTTCTGTATCTGTCACGATATATCCGGTGTAGGAAGTCACCAAAACAATATATTTCATCCTAATAAAAATATCTTGAAAAATACTTTAAGGAGTTGTCCCAACATTAAATATCATATTTATTGAGAATTGCATGCACACAACAAACAAATATTGTTTGTTGTGTGCATGCTGTTGCTGCAAAAAAAGTTCTAACATTTACATACATTGCTCAAAAACATAAAGGGAACACTTAAACAACGCAATGTATCTCCAAGTCAATGACATTTCTGTGAAATCACACTGTCCACTCAGGAAGAACACTGATTGACAATCAATTTCACATGCTGTTGTGCAAATGGAACAGACAACAAGTGAAAATTATAGGCAATTAGCAAGACACCCCCAATAAAGGAGTGGTTCTGCAGGTGGTGACCACAGACCACTTCCCAGTTGCTATGCTTCCTGGCTGATGTTTTGATAACTTTTGAATGCTGGCGGTGCTTTCACTCTAGTGGTAGCATGAGACTGAGTCTACAACCCATACAAGTGGCTCAGGTAGTGCAGCTCATCAAGGATGGCACATCAATGCAAGCTGTGGCAAGAAGGTTTGCTGTGTCTGTCAGCGTAGTGTCCAGAGCATGGAGGCACTACCAGAAGACAGGCCAGTATATCAGGAGATGTGGAGGAGGCAGTAGGAGGGCAACAACCCATTAGCAGGACCGCGACCTCTGCCTTTGTGCAAGGAGGAGCAGGAGGAGCACTGCCAGAGCCCTGCAAAGTGACCTCCAGCAGGCCACAAATGTGCATGTGTCTACTCAAACGGTCAGAAACAGACTCCATGAGGATGGTATGAGGGCCCGACATCCACAGGTGGGGGTTGTGATTAGACCCCAACACCGTGCAGGACGTTTGGCATTTGCCAGAGAACACCAAGATTGGCAAATTCACCACTGGCGCCCTCAGATGAAAGCAGGTTCTCACTGAGCACATGTGACAGACGTGACAGAGTCTGGAGACGCAGTGGAGAACTTTCTGCTGCCTGCAACATCCTCCAGCATGACCCGTTTGGCGGTGGGTCAGTAATGGTGTGGGGTGGCATTTCTTTGGGGGGATGTACAGCCCTCCATGTGCATGCCAGAGGTAGCCTGACTGCCATTAGGTACCAAGATGAGATCCTCAGACCCCTTGTAAGACCATATGCTGGTGTGGTTGGCCCTGGGTTCCTCCTAATGCAAGACAATGCTAGACCTCATGTGGCTGGAGCGTGTCAGCAGTTCCTGCAAGAGGAAGGCATTGATGCTATGGACTGGCCCGCCCGTTCCCCAGACCTGAATCCGATTGAGCACATCTGGGACATCATGTCTCGCTCCATCCACCAACGCCACGTTGCACCACAGACTGTCCAGGAGTTGGCGGATGATTTAGTCCAGGTCTGGGAGAACATCCCTCAGGAGACCATCCACCACCTCATCAGGAGCATGCCCAGGCATTGTAGGGAGGTCATACAGGCACGCGGAGGCCACACACACTACTGAGCCTCATTTTGACTTGTTTTAAGGACATTACATAAAAGTTGGATCAGCCTGTAGCGTGGTTTTCCACTTTGATTTTGAGTGTGACTCCATATCCAGACCTCCATGGGTTGATACATTTGATTTCCATTGATAGCTTTTGTGTGATTTTGTTGTCAGCACATTCAACTATGTAAAGACGAAAGAATTTCATATGACTAGTTCATTCATTCAGATCTAGGATGTGTTATCTTAGTGCTCCCTTTATTTTTTTGCGCAGTGTAAATGGTTTGGCACCATCTGGTGTTGAAAGTGTATAGCAATATGCAGGTCTACCTAATGAGATGGGTCCAGGTCAACCCACGCACAGTCACCCCCCTCATTAACAACTCTCTGTGCCCACCCTGTATTTTCATTATGTCATTATATTTTCATTGGTCTTGAAGGGAATGCATGCTGTGAATGTCACACTGTATGTACCTCTACTATGCTGGATCACAGGTTTTGCAGGCTATTGCCAGCTGCCAGAGGGAGAAGGAGGCTGATTCTGCTTAGCTCTCATTCACTGTAACGCAGATTAGCAGCAGCACCAATAGAAAAAAATATGCAATGTAACCCCCTAGGATTATTTCTGGTATTATCTTGCAATTACATGAAGTGTCCAGTAGATGGTGGACTGCCCAAACAAATGAACTAAGCAGTGACTAAAGCAAGGGAAGGAGGAGTTTTGTGGACATGTGCCCAAAGCCATCTTGGATTTTTCAGTTCCAGCAGAGCCAGAAAAGAAAGAGAATATCAGGATCTGGCCCCAGAAGTGCTGCAGTAGTTGAGATGAATTGGCCCTCACATTCTAGAGCTGGAAAACTCCCTGGCCCACATTTATCATTGTAGGTGTAAGTGAAGCATTTTTTACACCCTTTTTTTGTGTGCTGATAATGTGTAGGAGCAGCAAATGTATTAAATGTTCACAGAGCATTTGATAAATTATGTGCAGGTCACATTTTCTGAAATTTCTCTCTTCACATACACCAAAAAGCTACGCCAGGTCTTGGATGGTGTAGTTTTAGACACTTTTCAGTGGCTTTGCGCCTTTTTTGCGCCTTTTTACAAAAGGCGCAGTTCATAAATTTCAGTCCATGGCATACGCTGAATTGAAAAGCGTGTACTGCTACTCCAAAACATCTGGAATGACTAAAATATTCTACCACCAAAAGGCGCAAAATAATACACAGTGCGCCAAAATAGCGCCTTTTGTACGGAGAAAAAAAGGTGTAAACTCATTGATAAATGTCGGCCTCTGTGTGCAATAAAGAGAAAGTAAATCTGGACTAATCTGATTACAGTCTGTGTAAGGGTAAGTCTGATGCCCCCCTTTCCTGCCCCACATTAAGGCACCCTGAATTTACAGCAAAATAGTAAAGGAAAGTCCACCCTCGTGTAGTCGTGTGCGGATCCTCACCCAGGCTCTGTGTGTCCAACAATGAAGAAAAACTAAATGATCCAGCACTTGACGAAATTCACAGCTTTATTCAATCCTCTATAAAACCAGCATGGCAACACACACTTTACAAGGTCTGTGCAATCTTGGCGAGTTTCGAGCGCATGCGCTCTTTGTCAAAAGATACATTCCATGGTAACCAGCACAAAGAATTAGGTAGTGCTACAGGTGTTTTGCATTAATTAAAATGACTCCAACATGGGAGTTCCAATAGTTACAACATAGGGTTAAAACCAAAAATAGAACTCTCAATCCAGTTCAAGCAACCTGTTTTTTTGTATACAAAGAAACCAGAATGCCTCATGGTCTGAACTTAAGAGAAATTCTTTTTCATTATTAGACCTATAATCACGACCATGCGAATTCAGTGATGAGTCAGTAGCGGTCACACATAGACATTACACAAATTAATGGTTATTTTACATATGTATATTATTTAATATTGTTTATGTGTCCCAACCATTTTTCATGTTTTGGATTTAATGCTATTTTTCGCAACTGACTCATTTGTTATACAATATTTATTTTTATATTTTTCATGTATCTGTCGACAATTCGTGGTTTTGCACCGCGTTTTTTCGCTACATTTTTTATATATACATTTTTTCATTATACATTTTTATCTATCTATACCATTTTTCTCAGATCTTTCATTACATCATCCATTGTTTTCTATTATAATTATTCAGTTGCTCAAAATTTCTTTATATACAAAAACCAGGTTGCTTGAACTGGATTGAGAGTTCTATTTTTGGTTTCAACCCTATGTTGTAACTATTGGAACTCCCATGTTGGAGTCATTTTAATTAATGCAAAACACCTGTAGCACTACCTAATTCTTTGTGCTGGTTACCATGGAATGTATCTTTTGACAAAGAGCGCATGCGCTCGAAACGTGTCAAGATTGCACAGACCTTGTAAAGTGTGTGTTGCCATGCTGGTTTTATAGAGGATTGAATAAAGCTGTGAATTTCGTCAAGTGCTGGATCATTTCGTTTTTCTTCACCCTGAATTTACAGACTGATAAAAAGACCTTGAGATCTATTTGTAAACATTATGAAAGCTTTCAGCCTATTCCAAGTAAAGCTGTGGAGCAGGAGTTTGTAAGGGTCCCATCTATTCAATGTGCACCAACTGAAGGCATCCAACAGCTGCAATGGGAAATATTAGGGTTGTCCGCAGGTCTGCTTGTGGGTAGGTAAAACACATTGCATTTGTCTGATACTGTGCTGATACTGTGCTATACTGTACCTTACTGTTGTTATGTTATGCATGGTTGTTTTCCTTTATACAGTACAAGGTTAGTTTCAAGTTAGCTTTGTGTCATTCTTAATAATCATTTTGAGATGTTTCCAATGGAACCCCACACCCATTGCCACGGATATGTACCCCAGCTCCCAGATAGTGGAGGCTCAGGATTGGCCTGGGGAGCACATAGAGGCAACAAGGGTAAGGGGCCACAGGGATATAGGATGACATCACCAAAGTCCTGTTAAAGTATTTTTATGTGCCAGAAACATTGTAAACTGCTTTATACCAGGACTTTCAGGACTCTTTGTATAAAAATAATTCATGGGAATATGCCTTTACATTTGTTTTCAACAGTTTATCAATGGGATAGGTGTCTCCTGAACCCTCCAAGATGTTATTTGTTAAAATGAGCGATAGATATATTGATAGATATTAGAGTATTAGAGACAGAATAAATGAATTGATTGATATTGATATTCTCCTGTATATTTAGCCCAGCAGCCTGCACCTGCAAGCCAGGTCTATATAATAGTTTGGAATTAATAGTGCTGGCCAACTTATTCTTTGGTTGTATTACACATACGGGGGAGTGGCTACCTCCATGTTGGCTCTTGCACCCCACCCACCTCTATTAGGTGTATATAAGGTGCCTTGGATGTTTCAGATCTTGCAATGCCTGCTGAGCTGTTCACACAGAGGCATAATCATAGTGTAGGGTCCATCCCAGAATGAGGTCACCTTACCGTGGTGGGACGGTCCAAGCTATTTGGCCGCCAAATCTGCAAGCTAAGTACCTCATAATTTCATATTTTCATTTATTGCATTACAGCTGTATAGCTTTTCATGTTCTATCTATATACTCATGTATACTCATGTTTTATCTTATATCTTTGTGCTAGCAGTGTGATGCTGCATTCTCCTGTTGTTGTATATTTAGCCCAGCAGCCTGCACCTGTAAGCCAGGTCTATATAATAGTTTGGAATTAATAGTGCTGGCCAACTTATTCTTTGGTTAGATAAATAGATAAATATGAGATAGATATATAGATATTAGATAGATAAATACCTTAAAAAATGGGCTATTTAGGCGTCTCTTAACCCCTTAAGGACTCAGGGTTTTTCAGTTTTTGCACTTTTGTTTTTTCCTCCTTACCTTTTAAAAATCATTACCCTTTCAATTTTCCACCTAAAAATCCATATTATGGCTTATTTTTTGCGTCGCCAATTCTACTTTGCAGTGACATTAGTCATTTTACCCAAAAATGCACGGCGAAACGGGAAAAAAAATCATTGTGTGACAAAATCGAAGAGAAAACGCCATTTTGTAACTTCTGGGGGCTTCCGTTTCTACACAGTGCATATTTAAGTAACAATTACACCTTATCATTATTCTGTAGGTCCATACTTTTAAAATGATACCCTACTTATATAGGTTTGATTTTGTCGCACTTCAGGAAAAAATCCTAACTACATGCAGGAAAATGTATACGTTTAAAAATGTCATCTTCTGACCCCTATAACTTTCTATTTTTCCGTGTATGGGGCGGTATGAGGACTAATTTTTTGCGCGGTGATCTGAAGTTTTTATCGGTATGATTTGTGTTTTGATCACACTTTTTAATCACTTTTAATTCATTTTTTAATGGTATAAAAAGTAACCAAAAATGCGCTTTTTTTTAATTTGGAATTTTTTTGCGCGTACTCCATTGACCGTGTGGTTTAATTAATGATATATTTTTATAGTTCGGACATTTACGCACGCGGCGATACCACATATGTTTATTTTTACATTTTTTTTACACTGTTTTATTTTTTTTTATGGGAAAAGGGGGTGATTCAAACTTTTATTAGGGAAAGGGTTAAATGACCTTTATTAACACTTTTTTTAAACTTTTTTTTTGCAGGGTTATAGGTCCCATAGGGACCTATAACACTGCACACACTGTTCTCTCATCCTGATCACAGGCGTGTATTAACACGCCTGTGATCAGTGTTATCGGCGCTTGACTGCTCCTGCCTGGATCTCAGGCACGGAGCAGTCATTCGCCGATCGGACACCGAGGAGGCAGGTAAGGGCCCTCCCGATGTCCTGCAAGCTGTTCGGGACGCCGCAATTTCACCGCGGCGGTCCCGAACAGCCCACTTTCACTTTCACTTTAGAAGCGGCGGTCAGCTTTGACTGCCGCTTCTAAAGGGTTAATACCGCACATTGCCGCGAACGGCCATGTGTGGTATTAGCCGCGGGTCCCGGCCGTTGATGAGTGCAGGGACCGACGCGATATGATGCGGAATCGCGGCACGATCCCGCTTCATAGCGCGGGAGCCGGCGCAGGATCTAAATATACGTCCTGCAAGGTTAAACCCTGCAAGATGTTATATGTTAAAATGAGCAGAATCAGAATGCTACAGCTCAGTTCAGGGTCTTGCCAATCTTTTAATAGCCTAGGCCAGGGGTCGGCTCCGGGCGGAGAGGCGCTCACTCCGCTAATGGGGATCCAGGACTCTTCGATCATATACACAAAGCTTATGCCTCCTCTCAGTGTGAGCAGCAGGACCTGTGAACTCTGCCCCCATGCAGTGCAGGCGCTGATGATGTCACTCATCGGCGCCTGCACTGTAACGGGCGAAGAACGCAGGCATCTTGTGCTGCCCAGGAGATCACTGCGTGGGAAATACGTGATGGGTGCAAGTGAAGGGGGTGGTGGTGCAAGTGATGGGGAGGGGGTGCAAAGTGATGATCAGGGGGGGATGCAAAGTGATGATGATGAGGGGGGTGCAAAGTGATGATGATGAGGAAAGGGGGGTGCAAAGTGAGGATGATGAGGGGAGGGGGGTGCAAAGTAATGATGATGATGGGGGGGTGCAAAGTGATGATGATTAGGAGGGGGGGTGCAAATTGATGACGATGAGGGAGAGTGCAAAGTGATGATGATGAGGGGGGTGCAAAGTCATGATGATGAGGGGAGGGGGGTGCAAAGTCATGATGATGAGGGGAGGGGGGTGCAAAGTCATGATGATGATGATGGGGGGGTGCAAAGTGATGATGATGAGGGGACGGGGTGCAAAGTGATGATGATGAGGGGAGGGGGTGCAAAGTGATGATGATGGGGGGGGTGCAAAGTGATAATGATGAGGGGGGTGCAAAGTGATGATGATAAGGGGATTGCAAAGTGATGAAGATGAGGGGGTGCATAGTGATGATGATGAGGGGGTGTAAGTGATGATGAGGGGGGTGCAAAGTGATGAAGATGAGGGGGGTACAAAGTGATGATAGGGGGGGTGCAAGTGATGATGGGGGTGCAAGTGAAGGGGGTGATGGTGCAAGTGATGGGGGGTGCAAGTGATGGGGAGGGGGTGCAAGTGATGGTGCAAGTGACTGGAGGAAGGGGGTGCCGGCAACAAGGAGGGGGTGCAAGTGATGGGGAAGGGTCGGGTGCAGGTGACGGGGAGGGGGATGATGATTTGGATGTGAAGGACCATATTCCATTTCAAACTGTGTTAGAGAGTAGGCTACGTTTAGTCGCCTCTCATACTTGACAAAAGCCAAGACAGGTCGCTGAAATGTAGCCTGCTCTGTAAACACTGTTTGAAATGGAATAAACTGCACTGAATTCTGCACTTCTGGGGACTGCACTGAAAAAAATGCAGAAACTAAGATGTTTGTCCTGTAGATGCTGCAGTGATGAGTTTTGGCTGGAATAAGTCGTCATGGTGGTCTGAGCCAGATGGAAAACAGAAGGAAAGCCATAAAAGACGTGAATTGTGAGTCAGTTAATGTAACTGTATGTATATTATTGTGCAACTCGACTGGGGTCTGATCCTGGGGACTGTATTATGTAAAGGGGGGAGGGTCTTTATTGTGGTGGGGTCTGATTCTGAGGTCTGTATTATGCTGGGGTCTGATTATGGGATCTGTATTATGGTGGGGACTGATTCTGGGGTCTGTATTATGGTGGGGTCTGTATTATTCTGGGCTCTGTATTATGGTGGGTGGGGATTCTGGGGTCTGTATTATGGTGAAGTCTGATTCTAGGGTCTGTATTATGGTGGGGTCTGATTCTGCATTCTGTATTATAGTGGGAACTGATTTTGAGGTCTGTATTATGGTGGGTGGTGATTCTGAGGTCTGTATTATGGTGGAGTCTGTATTATGGTGTGGTCTGATTCTGGGGTCTGTATTGTGGTGGGTACTGAGTCTGGAGTCTGTATTATGGCTGGTGGCGAGTCTGGGGTCTGTATTATGGTGGGGTCTGTATTGTAGTGGGGTCTGATTCTGTAGTCTGTATTGTGTTGTGGTCTGATTCTGGGGTCTGTATTATAGCAGGTGGTGATTCTGGGGTCTGTATTATGGTGCAGACTGATTCTGGGGTCTATATTGTGGTGAGCAGTGATGAGCGAATCGATGCTGACGAACGTGAATTAGTTACAAATTTCTCAACGAATGCAAATATCACCTCGATTCTATAGCACGAATCGCTTCATTAAACCCCAATTACTGTAGTGCAGGCTCCAGGGCATCTAAAATGGTGGATCCACATGTCATTACATGGAGCAAGGAACGCTGGGAAGGCAAGGCGGGAAGGGAAGTAGGCGGGATGACCCTCAATCATATGCAGGATGCAGCCTATCAGCAGCCAGTCACCCCTGTGATGTCACAGCCCTATTTAAATCGGCAGCCATAATTCCGGCTCCTCACTTCATTACAATACACTGCAGAAGGATCGCAGGACACAGAGCCTGTGTGTGTGCGTGTTACAGCAGAGAAAAGCACATTCCAGCAGCGTTTAACATCGTCCTAGTCACATCAGCGTTCTCGTGGACGGAGAGCATTGTTTTTTTCACTGAAAAGGATTTTTACTGCAGCTGCAGTAATAGTATTACAGAGAGGGGCAGATAGCTGTGTGTTGCCTCATACATTTCAACAAGCTGCCTCAACTTCATAAACCTTAGCAGAGGAGGCAGGAATAATTTTTCACCGCAATTCTGTGTCTTTGTTAAACAAAAAAATCATCTGCTGGTTATACTAGTCTGTAGACGGTATAATAACCAGCAGTCCATTCCTAGTAGTCTGTGACAGAGTACAATTTTGTGTTTAGTACACAGCTTTTTTTGGCTGCAGCACTGTTGTGTACTGCTGGTGTTTTACAAAAATAAGTTGTTTTTTTAAGGGTACTGTAGCGCATTTTTGTGCCCTCATAAGTGCGTACTGCATACATACATCTAAGTAGTGTACTATTTTGTACCTGTTAATCTGTCAAGGGCCTACATACTATGAAAGGACAGACAAAAGTAATCACCGGCTGCTGTTTTACAATAATACAGAGTTTTTAGGCATACTGTAGTGCATTTTTCTGCCCTCATGAGTGCATACCGCATTCATAAATCGAAGTAGTGTACTATTTTGTACCTGTTAATCTGTCAAGGGCCTAGATACTGTGAAAGGCCATCCAAAAGTGAACACCTGCTGCTGTTCTAGGCAAATACTGTTTTAAGCGTAGTGAAGCGTATTGTACTCCCCTCATATACGCACTAAATATGTCAGGTAGAGAAATGCCAGGACGTGCACAGAGGAGTGGCAGAGGGCTAAATCCTTCAGGTAGAGGTTGGAGCAGACTAGGGACGAGTTGCAGCAGGAGTCGCAGCAAGAGGCCTGATCTCCCGGTATCAGCTAGCGGTCGTGTCTTGACCAGCAACCCATCTGCCGTCGTCGATTGGTTAACACGGTCATCCACTTCCTCACAAGTGACATCTGACACCCCCAGTCAACAGCCGGTGGGTTCCTCAGACACAACCCTCAGTTGACATGGCCCGGGAGCAGTCCCTGTCCTCCCATTGCCTCTGTCCTATGCTGTTCCCCTTACAGAAGTATCTTATGCTGTGGGTTCAGCTCCCCTATTCACTGAGGATGATCTAACAGAGGACAGTCAGCAGCTTCCTCAACAAGGCGGGCAAGTAGTGATGAGGAGAGTGACATGGGAGGTGGTGTTGCCAGGGTTCAGGGTCCTGAAGCAGACACTGTTGAGGAACCTGAGGAGGACATCAGTGACGTGCAGACACTTGTTGATGATGATGAAGCCGATCGCAATTGGGAGCTGGGAGCAGAAGGGACTTCATCATCATCAGGAGAAGAAGGTTGCAGGTTGCCCGTGAGGCAGCAGCTGAGCCAGCAAGGTGGTAGCATGGTTGGCAGTCAGCATGGTGGCAGAAGTGGAAATTCTGAAGCCAAACGTGCCCGGGGGAGACCACCTGCTTTGCGGCAGCCTACCTTCCCAGGAGGTAGTGGAACAGGGGTTCCAGAAGACAGCAGCAGTAGCAGTCAATTAGTGCGGACTGTTGGTGGGAAAATCAGCTACTCGGCGGTGTGGCAGTTTTTCAACAAGCATCCGGAGGAGGTTCACATAGCCACATGCAAGATATGTCGGCAGAAGGTGAAGCATGGCCAGGGTCCCAATGTTGGCACCAGCAGCCTGGGAGAACCGTGGCTCCGATGTAGTGGTCCAGCCTGTTGCATCACCAGTGGCACACTGCTCCCTCTTTCAGCCAGCCAAGGCTCCACCACCTCAGCCGAAGGGAGCTGTGTCTCATACCCTCCTTCTGTCTCTCCAGATGCTCCTGCTCCTCCTACTTTTAGTCAGCCATTCCGCCATCAATCCATTGGCGAAGCCATGTCCAAGAGACAACAGTATGCGCCCAATCATCCAATGGTGCAGAAGCTGAATGTGCTCCTGTCTAAGTTGCTGGTGCTGCAGTCCCTCCCTTTTCAAGTGGTGGGCTCTGCACCTTTCAGAGAACTGATAGCTTGTGCCGTGCCGAGGTGGAGAGTGCCAAGCCGTTATTTCTTTGTGAAGAAGGCAGTACCAGCCCTGCACAATTTTGTGGAAGAGAAGGTGGTCCAGTCCTTGAGCCTGTCGGTGTGTACCAAAGTGCACGGCAGCGCCGACGTCTGGAGCTGTAACTACGGTAAGGGACAATACATGTCCTTTACAGCTCATTTGGTGAATGGGGTTCCTGCAAAGCCACAACCCCAACTTGGACAGGTCACACCGCTTCCTCCTCCATGCTCTCAGGCCGTTGGTCCTGTGACAGTGTACGACTCTGCCTCCTCATCCTCCACCGTGTCCTCAGCCTCCACTGCCCAGACAAGTCTCAGTGGCCCTTCAGCATACCATGTGTGCAGGGCACAGCGGTGTCAGGCTGTTCTTCACATGGTTTGCCTTGGCGAAAAGAGTCATACAGGGGAGGAACTGCTAAAATTAATTCGCAAAGAAATCGGAGTATGGCTTACTCCAAGAAAACTGCAAATGGGAACCATGGTGACTGACAACGGGAAGAACATCTTGCATGCGCCGCCACTGGGAAGGCTGAGCCATGCGCCCTGCATGGCACACATGTTCAATCTGGTTGTGAAGCAGTTCCTGAAGTGTTCCCCCCATTTGCAAGACATCCTAACAATGGGAAGGAAGCTTTGCATGCACTTCAGCCACTTGTACACCGCAAAGCACACCCTCCTTGAGCTACAGCGTCAGAACAGCATCCCCCAACATAGTCTGATTTGTGACGTTGCTACACGTTGGAATTCCACCCTCCATATGTTGGACCGACTGTATGAACAGAGAAAAGCCATCACCAATTTCTTGATGATCGAAGCGGACAGGGGTACTCCCCTGTGTAACTTCAATGTGAACCAGTGGCAGCTCATACGTGACACCTGCTGTTTGCCCAGGCCCTTTGAGGAAGACACACTATTAGTAAGTTGCCAGGATTACGGGATGAACGACGTAATTCCACTGCTGACGTCTATCATTCCGTGGGAGGGGCACAGTGGAGCACAGTTTGGGTTTTACCAAATGGGCGTTTTTTTCTAGTAATCTGACAGGAGAGGAGGAGCAGGAGCAGCCAGAGGAGCTAGAGGGTTATGAGGAAGCCGAGACAGAGGATCCAGATACACAGTGGCAGTATGCAGTGGAGATAGAGGCAGAGAGTCCCTTCGAGTCACTTCCATAAATGGCACGATGCATGCTCACTTGCTTGCGTAGTAACAGCCGAATTGCCACCATTCGGCAGCGGGATGACTTCTGGATCTCCACCCTATTGGACCCTCGCTATTGCCACAAAATAGGGGCCTTTTTTACACCCACTGAGAGGGAGGACAAAATGACCTACTACAGAGACATCCTACATAGTCAGTTGGCCGATGCCTATGGGCGCCATCTCGCAGGTCTGACTCGGGGGGCCTTCTACTGCCATGGCTTCTAGGGAGGTGTGGGGTGGCAGGAGCAGTACCAGCTCCATCAGCAACAGCCTGAGTCTACAGTCGCTGATAAGTAGCTTTCTTCACCAGCATAGTGAAACAACTCATCAGCAGCAGGTACACCTGGAGAGGACCTGAACCAGCAGGTGGTGGCATACCTTAACATGCCCATGCCAACACACCTTAAAGATCCGCTGGACTTCTGGGCATCCAAACTTGATGTGTAGCCGCAACTAGCAAAGTTTGCCCTGGAAAAGCTCTTTTGCCCGGCCAGGAGAGTGCCATCAGAGCGCGTGTTTAGTGCGGCGGGGGCCATAGTCACCCCAAGGAGAACTCGTCTGTCCACGTAAAATGGGGCGAGACCGACCTTTGTGAACTTGAATCAGGCATGGATCAGCCAGGATTTCCAACCACCAATGCCTGATGCATGAGAGTAGGCTGACCATGGTGCCATACCAACACTTCACAAATATGGATAGCGCCAAACAGATTTAAGGCTCTGCTCCCCAGTTACAAATATTCCTCCACATCAGACCATTTTTCAACCACCTTCGTCACCGGGTACTGGTATTGCCACCCACCGCACCATGTCACCGGGTCACTTTCAGGACTCCTGATGCTACTGCTGCTGCCACCTCCAGGCTGTCTCATTCAGCCACTATATAGTCTCTTCTCATGCTTCAGCCAACTCCATGCTGTGTCATTAAGCCACTATATGGTCTCCTTATGCTTCAGCCACCTCCAGGCTGTGCCACTCATCCAATAGATGGTTTACTGAAGCTTCAGCCAGTTCCAGTCTGTGTCATTCAGCAACTGCATGGTTTAGTGATGCTGCTGGGCCTAGGACATTACCTATATATGTTTATGATAGCACTAGGTACCATACATCTTCAATGCAGATTTCAAAATTCATCTTTTATTCTTAGAGATTGTGAGGCCCTATTGTCTCCTCATCTGCCGACAACTTCAGGCTGTGCCATTCAGACACTATATGGTCTCCCAATGCTGCCACAAACTCCAGGCAGTCATTCAGCCACTATATGGTCTCCTCATACTGATACCACCTCCAGGTTTTCTCATTCAGCCACTATATGATCTCTTCTCATGCTTCAGCCAACTCCAGGCTGTGCCACTCAGCCACTATATGGTCTCCTCCTACTGATGCCACCTCAAGGCTCTGTCATTGTGCTGCCATGTGACATGTGACTCCTTGTTAGATTTGGTCCTTTGTACCCACACACCGGGGCCCGGGACGCTAAAACTTGGGAGTTAAAAGTTCAATTTCAAAATCCTTAATTTAAATTTCAAAATTTTAAATTTAAATTTCAAAATCACAAATTTCCATGGTCTCCTCATGCTTCTGCCAAATCCAGACTGTGCCATTCAGACACTATAAGGTCTCCTCATGCTTCAGCCAACTCCAGGCTGTGTCATTCAGGCAATATATTGTTTACTGATGCTGCTGGGCCTGGGAATAAAAAATTTGTTATGGTAGCACTAGCTACCAAAATCTTCAGTTTAAATTTCAGAATTCATCTTTTAATCTTAGGGATTGGGTGGTGATTCTGGGGTCTCTATTATGGTGGGTTGTGATTCTGGGGTCTGCATTATGGTGGAGTCTGATTCTGGGGTCTGTATTATGGTGGAGTCACTTATGGAATATACTGTATATAATGTGAGGGGTGGACTCACTTATGGGAGATACTGTATATAATGTGAGGGGTGGAGTCATTTATGGGAGATACTGTATACAGTGTGAAGGGTGGACTCACTTATGGGAGATACTGCATATAAAATGTGAGAGGTTGGACTCATTTATGGGAGATACAGAATATAATGTGAGGGGTGGACTCACTTATGGTAGATACTCTATATAATGTGAGGGGTGGACTCACTTATGGGAGATACTGTATATAATGTGAGGGGTGGACTCACTTATGGGAGATACTGTATATAATGTGAGGGGTGGACTCACTTATGGGAGATACTGTATATATAATGTGAGGGGTGGACTCACTTATGGGAGATACTGTATATAATGTGAGGGGTGGACTCACTTAAGGGAGATACTGTATATATAATGGGAGGGGTGGAGTCACTTATGGGAGATACTGTATATATAATGTGAGGGGTGGACTCACTTATGGGAGATACTGTATATATAATGTGAGGGGTGGACTCACTTATGGGAGATACTGTATATAATGTGAGGGGTGGACTCACTTATAGGAGATACTGTATATATAATGTGAGGGGTGGACTCACTTATGGGAGATACTGTATATAATGTGAGGGGTGGAATCACTTATGGGAGATACTGTATATATAATGTGAGGGATGGACTCACTTATGGGAGATACTGTATATATAATGTGAGGGGTGGACTCACTTATGGGAGATACTGTATATATAATGTGAGGGGTGGACTCACTTATGGGAGATACTGTATAAATAATGTGAGGGGTGGACTCACTTATGGGAGATACTGTATATATAATGTGAGGGGTGGACTCACTTATGGGAGATACTGTATATATAATGTGAGGGGTGGACTCACTTATGGGAAATACTGTATATATAATGTGAGGGGTGGACTCACTTATGGGAGATACTGTATATATAATGTGAGGGGTGGACTCACTTATGGGAGATACTGTATATATAATGTGAGGGGTGGACTCACTTATGGGAAATACTGTATATATAATGTGAGGGGTGGAGTCACTTATGGGAGATACTGTATATATAATGTGAGGGGTGGACTCTCTTATGGGAGATACTGTATATAATGTGAGGGGTGGACTCACTTATGGGATATACTGTATATAATGTGAGGGGTGGACTCACTTATGGGAGATACTGTATATATATTGTGAGGGGTGGACTCACTTATGGGAGATACTGTATTTAATGTGAGGGGTGGACTCACTTATGGGAGATACTGTATATAATGTGAGGGGTGGACTCACTTATGGGAGATACTGTATATATAATGTGAGGGGTGGACTCACTTATGGGAGATACTGTATATATAATGTGAGGGGTGGACTCACTTATGGGAGATACTGTATATAATGTGAGGGGTGGACTCACTTATGGGAGATACTGTATATATAATGTGAGGGGTGGACTCTCTTATGGGATATACTGTATATCTAATGTGAGGGGTGGACTCACTTATGGGAGATACTGTATATATAATGTGAGGGGTGGACTCACTTATGGGATATACTGTATATCTAATGTGAGGGGTGGACTCACTTATGGGAGATACTGTATATAATGTGAGGGGTGGAGTCACTTATGGGAGATACTGTATATATAATGTGAGGGGTGGACTCACTTATGGGAGATACTGTATATATAATGTGAGGGGTGGACTCACTTATGAGAGATACTGTATATATAATGTGAGGGATGGACTCACTTATGGGATATACTGTATATAATGTGAGGGGTGGAGTCACTTATGGGAGATACTGTATATAATGTGAGGGTTGGAGTCACTTATGGGAGATACTGTATATATAATGTGAGGGGTGGACTCACTTATGGTAGATACTGTATATATAATGTGAGAGGTGGACTCACTTATGGGAGATACTGTATATATAATGTGAGGGGTGGACTCACTTATGGGAGATACTGTATATAATGTGAGGAGTGGACTCACTTACGGGAGATACTGTATATATAATGTGAGGGGGGAGTCACTTATAGGAGATACTGTATATAATGTGAGGGGTGGACTCTCTTATGGGAGATACTGTATATAATGTGAGGGGTGGACTCACTTATGGGATATACTGTATATAATGTGAGGGGTGGACTCACTTATGGGAGATACTGTATATATAATGTGAGGGGTGGACTCACTTATGGGAGATACTGTATTTAATGTGAGGGGTGGACTCACTTATGGGAGATACTGTATATAATGTGAGGGGTGGACTCACTTATGGGAGATACTGTATATATAATGTGAGGGGTGGACTCACTTATGGGAGATACTGTATATATAATGTGAGGGGTGGACTCACTTATGGGAGATACTGTATATAATGTGAGGGGTGGACTCACTTATGGGAGATACTGTATATATAATGTGAGGGGTGGACTCACTTATGGGATATACTGTATATCTAATGTGAGGGGTGGACTCACTTATGGGAGATACTATATATATAATGTGAGGGGTGGACTCACTTATGGGAGATACTGTATATATAATGTGAGGGGTGGACTCACTTATGGGATATGCTGTATATCTAATGTGAAGGGTGGACTCACTTATGGGAGATACTGTATATAATGTGAGGGGTGGAGTCACTTATGGGAGATACTGTATATATAATGTGAGGGGTGGACTCACTTATGGGAGATACTGTATATATAATGTGAGGGGTGGACTCACTTATGGGAGATACTGTATATATAATGTGAGGGGTGGAGTCACTTATGGGAGATACTGTATATAATGTGAGGGGTGGAGTCACTTATGGGAGATACTGTATATAATGTGAGGGTTGGAGTCACTTATGGGAGATACTGTATATATAATGTGAGGGGTGGACTCACTTATGGGAGATACTGTATATATAATGTGAGGGGTGGACTCACTTATCGGAGATACTGTATATAATGTGAGGAGTGGACTCACTTATGGGAGATACTGTATATATAATGTGAGGGGGGAGTCACTTATAGGAGATACTGTATATAATGTGAGGAGTGGACTCACTTATGGGAGATACTGTATATATAATGTGAGGGGTGGACTCACTTATGGGAGATACTATATATATAATGTGAGGGGTGGACTCACTTATGGGAGATACTGTATATATAATGTGAGGGGTGGACTCACTTATGGGATATACTGTATATCTAATGTGAGGGGTGGACTCACTTATGGGAGATACTGTATATAATGTGAGGGTTGGAGTCACTTATGGGAGATACTGTATATATAATGTGAGGGGTGGACTCACTTATGGTAGATACTGTATATATAATGTGAGAGGTGGACTCACTTATGGGAGATACTGTATATATAATGTGAGGGGTGGACTCACTTATGGGAGATACTGTATATAATGTGAGGAGTGGACTCACTTACGGGAGATACTGTATATATAATGTGAGGGGGGAGTCACTTATAGGAGATACTGTATATAATGTGAGGGGTGGACTCTCTTATGGGAGATACTGTATATAATGTGAGGGGTGGACTCACTTATGGGATATACTGTATATAATGTGAGGGGTGGACTCACTTATGGGAGATACTGTATATATAATGTGAGGGGTGGACTCACTTATGGGAGATACTGTATTTAATGTGAGGGGTGGACTCACTTATGGGAGATACTGTATATAATGTGAGGGGTGGACTCACTTATGGGAGATACTGTATATATAATGTGAGGGGTGGACTCACTTATGGGAGATACTGTATATATAATGTGAGGGGTGGACTCACTTATGGGAGATACTGTATATAATGTGAGGGGTGGACTCACTTATGGGAGATACTGTATATATAATGTGAGGGGTGGACTCACTTATGGGATATACTGTATATCTAATGTGAGGGGTGGACTCACTTATGGGAGATACTATATATATAATGTGAGGGGTGGACTCACTTATGGGAGATACTGTATATATAATGTGAGGGGTGGACTCACTTATGGGATATGCTGTATATCTAATGTGAAGGGTGGACTCACTTATGGGAGATACTGTATATAATGTGAGGGGTGGAGTCACTTATGGGAGATACTGTATATATAATGTGAGGGGTGGACTCACTTATGGGAGATACTGTATATATAATGTGAGGGGTGGACTCACTTATGAGAGATACTGTATATATAATGTGAGGGATGGACTCACTTATGGGAGATACTGTATATATAATGTGAGGGGTGGAGTCACTTATGGGAGATACTGTATATAATGTGAGGGGTGGAGTCACTTATGGGAGATACTGTATATAATGTGAGGGTTGGAGTCACTTATGGGAGATACTGTATATATAATGTGAGGGGTGGACTCACTTATGGGAGATACTGTATATATAATGTGAGGGGTGGACTCACTTATCGGAGATACTGTATATAATGTGAGGAGTGGACTCACTTATGGGAGATACTGTATATATAATGTGAGGGGGGAGTCACTTATAGGAGATACTGTATATAATGTGAGGAGTGGACTCACTTATGGGAGATACTGTATATATAATGTGAGGGGTGGACTCACTTATGGGAGATACTATATATATAATGTGAGGGGTGGACTCACTTATGGGAGATACTGTATATATAATGTGAGGGGTGGACTCACTTATGGGATATACTGTATATCTAATGTGAGGGGTGGACTCACTTATGGGAGATACTGTATATAATGTGAGGGGTGGAGTCACTTATGGGAGATACTGTATATATAATGTGAGGGGTGGACTCACTTATGGGAGATACTGTATATATAATGTGAGGGGTGGACTCACTTATGAGAGATACTGTATATATAATGTGAGGGATGGACTCACTTATGGGATATACTGTATATAATGTGAGGGGTGGAGTCACTTATGGGAGATACTGTATATAATGTGAGGGTTGGAGTCACTTATGGGAGATACTGTATATAATGTGAGGGGTGGACTCACTTATGGGAGATACTGTATATATAATGTGAGGGGTGGACTCACTTATGGGAGATACTGTATATAATGTGAGGAGTGGACTCACTTACGGGAGATACTGTATATATAATGTGAGGGGGGAGTCACTTATAGGAGATACTGTATATAATGTGAGGGGTGGACTCACTTATGGGAGATACTGTATATAATGTGAGGGGTGGACTCACTTATGGGAGATACTGTATATATAATGTGAGGGGTGGAGTCACTTATGGGAGATACTGTATATATAATGTGAGGGGTGGACTCACTTATGGGAGATACTGTATATATAATGTGAGGGGTGGAGTCACTTATGGGAGATACTGTATATAATGTGAGGGGTGGACTCACTTATGGGAGATACTGTATATATAATGTGAGGGGTGGAGTCACTTATGGGAGATACTGTATATATAATGTGAGGGGTGGACTCACTTATGGGAGATACTGTATATATAATGTGAGGGGTGGAGTCACTTATGGGATATACTGTATATAATGTGAGGGGTGGACTCACTTATGGGAGATACTGTATATATAATGTGAGGGGTGGACTCACTTATGAGAGATACTATGTATAATGTGAGGGGTGGACTCACTTATGGGAGATACTGTATATATAATGTGAGGGGTGGACTCACTTATGGGATATACTGTATATATAATGTGAGGCGTGGAGTCACTTATGGGAGATACTGTATATATAATGTGAGGGGTGGACTCACTTATGGGAGATACTGTAAATAATGTGAGGGGTGGACTCACTTATGGGAGATACTGTATATACAATGTGAGGGGTGGACTCACTTATGGGAGATACTATATATAATGTGAGGGGTGGACTCACTTATGGGAGATACTGTATATATAATGTGAGGGGTGGACTCACTTATCGGAGATACTGTATATATAATGTGAGGGGTGGAGTCACTTATGGGACATACTGTATATATAATGTGAGGGGTGGATTCACTTATGGGAGATACTGTATATATAATGTGAGGGGGGGACTCACTTATGGGAGATACTATATATAATGTGAGGGGTGGACTCACTTATGGGAGATACTGTATATATAATGTGAGGGGTGGACTCACTTATGGGAGATACTGTATATATAATGTGAGGGGTGGAGTCACTTATGGGACATACTGTATATATAATGTGAGGGGTGGACTCACTTATGGGAGATACTGTATATATAATGTGAGGGGGGGACTCACTTATGGGAGATACTATATATAATGTGAGGGGTGGAGTCACTTATGGGAGATACTGTATATATAATGTGAGGGGTGGATTCACTTATGGGAGATACCGTAATAAATACAATAAATAAATAAATGCTGTAGGTGTGGCCTATGATACCTGTTGTACACATTGATATTTAAGTGTTTTTTTTTTAATGACCATTTTGTATAGTGCTGATGCGGCTCCTATGGAAGCATTTCTGTAAGGGAAAAATAAACTATTTGCAGTAAATGCTTTATGCATTTCTTTCATCTGTGCCCTGTAAATGTAAGCATAGGGGTCTATTCACACGGCAGAATTTCCGCTTCAAATTAAAGCCCATAGACTCCTCCCCCCCCCCCCCCCACACCACCACCACCATTTACACTCCTGAATTTCCACTTGCGGAATTCCTCTAGCGGAATTCCGCAAGTAGAAATTCAGAAGTGTGAATGGGAGGGCAGCATCCCATAGAAGTCTAATAGGCATAATCCCATAGAAGTCTAATAGGCGTAATCCCATAGAAGTATAATAGGTGTAATCCCATAGAAGTCTAATAGGCATAATCCCATAGAAGTATAATAGGCATAATCCCATAGAAGTCTAATAGGCGTAATCCCATAGAAGTCTAATAGGCGTAATCCCATAGAAGTCTAATAGGCATAATCCCATAGAAGTATAATAGGCATAATCCCATAGAAGTCTAATAGGCGTAATCCCATAGAAGTCTAATAGGCGTAATCCCATAGAAGTCTAATAGGCGTAATCCCATAGAAGTCTAATAGGCGTAATCCCATAGAAGTATAATAGGCATAATCCCATAGAAGTCGTGTAAATAGACAGTAACTAGACTGAACATGTATGGAGGACCAGTGAGTCCCACAATTCCCCCATCTTTCCTCGCACCCAGTGTATGAACACCTGCGCCAGTCGAGGACTGGAAGGACCAAAGCTGATTTTGCAAATTACCTCCTATGTGTCTTTCAGCATTTAGTGTCAGCCATTAAACACATGCATCTGTAATGCGCTTATTGGATGCATTCACAATGCAATTTAAATACATTTCATATGGTAAATGCAATCAACAATGTTTACGGACACATTAATTATTATCAACACTATTTTTAATCACGTTTCATGTTTTTGCAGAGAGAATGAGAGAGAAGAATTACATGAACTGGAGTCATTGCTTTAGCTTCCAGGTTATGGATACAGATGTAGCGGAGCTGACGTTGTCATTTAACTCTTTTGGCTGCATTGTGTAGACATCTTTAGATTGTAAGCTCTTATGGTTGCGATGTTTATTCATTTATTTTTACAGATTTTCCATGTGTTTATAGTTGTCACTGTATAAAGATTAATATTATCATAGGAACTCATGGTTAAGGAAATGCTGCAGTCCCATGTAAATCCAGACATAACAGAGCACAATATTATGTGATGGGCAAACTCAGCTCTGCTGCATTTGTAGCTGTTTGCGTGGAATTCTGCATGTATGGCTATAAGAACAGAAAGTGCTGCTCGCATCTGGGTCCTTTCTGGCGATGACATGATACACTTTATAATGTGCATTGGGAAAGGAGAAATGGAGGAGAGGGAGTAAGTGTCTCATCAGTACCCTGATCATGTGCGCACGGCCGGGGCAGGAGTGTGCCCTGACTTGATTGTAATTGTCTGAGTCTGTTCCTGCCGCTCGGGAGCCTGTGTTAATGTGTAATAAAACAGCAAGGGTGGGGGAGGTGTTAATCATCCAAGAAGTGACACTGTTCAGGGGCCCCATTAACTAGAAAGTTGGGTGCAGGGGCGGCAGCCATTCCTGGTACATTTTCAGTTTTACCATAGGTCACAATGAAATATCTGCATGACAGGATCTACATCTACAGTGCACAGAGAATTATTATATTGTCAATACATACAGTCAATAATACGATAGATAGATATGAGATAGATAGATAGATAGATAGATAGATAGATAGATAGATAGATATGAGATAGATAAGAGATATATTAGATAGATGATAGATAGATAGATAGATATTAGATAGATGATAGATAGATGATAGATTAATATTAGATAGATGATAGATAGATATGAGATAGATGGATAGGTAAAAATAATAATAATAATAAAATTAAAAAAGGATAAGTTGGCAAGCACATACTGATACCAAACTACTGCATGGACCCGGCATACAGGTGCACGCTGCTAGGCTAAATGTACATAAACAGGAGAATACAGCAGCACACTGCTAGCACAAAGATACAGATAAAACATGAAATGCTATATTGCTACAATGCAAAAAATGAAAAAATTGAGGTGCTTTGCTCACCATTTGGCCAAATAGTTTGGACCATCCCACCGCGATAAGGTGACCTCAATGGGACAAACCCTACACTGTGAATGTGCCTCTGTGCAATCAGTTACCAGGCTTGTAAGGTCTGGAACATCCAGCAACTTATAAGATGGGTGCAGGAGCCAACATGGAGGTAGCCCCTCCCCCATATGTATAACACAAACAAGGATAAGTTGGCCAGCACATACTGATACCAAACTACTGCATGGACTCGGCACACAAATGCACACAAGGCTAAATGTACATAAACAAAAGAATACAGCAGCACAATGAGGTCACCTTATCACAGTGGGATGGTCCAAACTATTTGGCCAAATGGTGAGCAAAGCACCTCAATTTTTTTCATTTTTTGCATTGTAGCAATATAGCAATTCATATTTTATCTGTATTTTATGTGCTAGCCGTGTGCTGCTGTATTCTCCCACAAGTGAGTCCACCCCCACATTATATACAGTATCTCCCACAAGTGAGTCCACTCCTCACATTATATACAGTATCTCCCATAAGTGAGTCCACCCCTCACATTATATATACAGTATATCCCATAAGTGAGTCCACCCCTCACATTATATACAGTATCTCCCATAAGTGAGTCCACCCCTCACATTATATATACAGTATCTCCCATAAGTGACTCCACCCCTCACATTATATATACAGTATCTCCCATAAGTGAGTCCACCCCTCACATTATATATACAGTATCTCCCATAAGTGAGTCCACCCCTCACATTATATACAGTATCTCCCATAAGTGAGTCCACCCCTCACATTATATAAACAGTATCTCCCATAAGTGAGTCCACTCCTCACATTATATACAGTATCTCCCACAAGTGAGTCCACCCCCACATTATATACAGTATCTCCCATAAGTGAGTCCACTCCTCACATTATATACAGTATCTCCCATAAGTGAGTCCACCCCTCACATTATATATACAGTATATCCCATAAGTGACTCCACCCCTCACATTATATATACAGTATGTCCCATAAGTGAGTCCATCCCTCACATTATATATACAGTATATCCCATAAGTGAGTCCACCCTCACATTATATACAGCATCTCCCATAAGTGAGTCCACCCCTCACATTATATACAGTATCTCCCATAAGTGAGTCCACCCCTCACATTATATATACAGTATCTCCCATAAGTGAGTCCACCCCTCACATTATATACAGTATCTCCCATAAGTGAGTCCACCCTTCACATAATATATACAGTATCTCCCATAAGTGAGTACACCCCTCACATTATATACAGTATCTCCCATAAGTGAGTCCACCCTTCACATAATATATACAGTATCTCCCATAAGTGAGTCCACCCTTCACATAATATATACAGTATCTCCCATAAGTGAGTCCACCCCTCACATTATATACAGTATCTCCCATAAGTGAGTCCACCCCTCACATTATATATACAGTATATCCCATAAGTGACTCCACCCCTCACATTATATACAGTATCTCCCATAAGTGATTCCACCCCTCACATTATATATACAGTATATCCCATAAGTGAGTCCACCCCTCACATTATATATACAGTATCTCCCATAAGTGAGTCCACCCCTCACATTATATACAGTATATCCCATAAGTGATTCCACCCCTCACATTATATACAGTATCTCCCATAAGTGAGTCCACCCCTCACATTATATATACAGTATATCCCATAAGTGAGTCCACCCCTCACATTATATACAGTATCTCCTATAAGTGATTCCACCCCTCACATTATATATACAGTATCTCCCATAAGTGAGTCCACCCCTCACATTATATACAGTATATCCCATAAGTGACTCCACCCCTCACATTATATACAGTATATTCCATAAGTGAGTCCACCCCTCACATTATATACAGTATCTCCCATAAGTGAGTCCACCCTTCACATTATATACAGTATCTCCCATAAGTGAGTCCACCCCTCACATTATATACAGTATCTCCCATAAGTGAGTCCACCCCTCACATTATATATACAGTATCTCCCATAATTGAGTCCACCCCTCACATTATATATACAGTATCTCCCATAAGTGAGTCCACCCTTCACATTATATACAGTATCTCCCATAAGTGAGTCCACCCCTCACATTATATACAGTATCTCCTATAAGTGAGTCCACCCCTCACATTATATATACAGTATCTCCCATAAGTGAGTCCACCCCTCACATTATATATACAGTATCTCCCATAAGTGACTCCACCCCTCACATTATATACAGTATCTCCCATAAGTGACTCCACCCCTCACATTATATACAGTATATCCCATAAGTGAGTCCACCCCTCACATTATATACAGTATCTCCCATAAGTGAGTCCACCCTTCACATTATATACAGTATCTCCCATAAGTGAGTCCACCCCTCACATTATATACAGTATCTCCCATAAGTGAGTCCACCCCTCATATTATATACAGAATCTCACATAAGTGAGTCCACCCCTCACATTAGATATACAGTATATCCCATAAGTGAGTCCACCCCTCACATTATATATACAGTATCTCCTATAAGTGAGTCCACCCCTCACATTATATATACGGTATCTCCCATAAGTGAGTCCACCCCTCACATTATATATACAGTATCTCCCATAAGTGAGTCCACCCCTCACATTATATATACAGTATATCCCATAAGTGAGTCCACCCCTCACAGTATATATATATATATATATATATATGCAGATAAGGTCAGGCTGCTCACCACTCTCGCGTTTGCTGCACTATCTCGTGCTACGGACACCGGTACCGCTCCCGGCTTAGTAGAAATCACACAGAAAAGAAAACGTCCGGCACTCGGGAAGATGCAGGTAAAACTTGTCAATGGCTTTATTCACACGCTTAGGCACACGCTGCCTAAGCGTGTGAATAAAGCCATTGACAAGTTTTACCTGCATCTTCCCGAGTGCCGGACGTTTTCTTTTCTGTGTGATATATATATATATATATATATATATATATATATATAAATATAGTATGTCCCATAAGTGAGTCCACCCCTCTGCTACAATGTAAAGTAGTGAGTGCACAGCCGGTATAACAGTGTTTAATGTTGTGTCCCCTTAACCGCTTAAGGACCAGGCCATTTTACACCTTAGGACCAGAGCATTTTTTGAAAATCTGACCACTGTCACTTTAAATATTAATAACTCTGGAATGCTTTTAGTTATCATTCTGATTCCGAGATAGTTTTTTTGTGACATATTCTACTTTAACCTGGTGGTAAATTTTTGTGGTAACTTGCATCCTTTCTTGGTGAAAAATCCCAAAGTTTTATGAAAAATTTTTTTATTTAGCTTTTTTGTAACTTTGAAGCTCTCTGCTTGTAAGGAAAATGGATATTCCAAAAAATTATTTTTTTTTATTCACATTTCCAATATGTCTACTTTATGTTTGCATCATAAAATTGACAAGTTTTTACTTTTGGAAGACACCAGAGGGCTTCAAATTTCAGCATCAATTTTCAATTTTTCACTAAATTTTTAAACTCACTATTTTTCAGGGACCAGTTCAGGTTTGAAGTGGATTTGAAGGGTCTTCATATTAGAAATACCCCATAAAAGACCCCATTATAAAAACTGCACCCCCAAAAGTATTCAAAATGACATTCAGTCAGCGTTTTAACCCCTTAGGTGTTTCACAGGAATAGCAGCAAAAAAATGTGAATTTTTACAAGGGGTAAAAGGAGAAAATTTATACTTGTATTTGTAGCCCAATTTCTCTCGAGTAAGCACATACCTCATATGTCTATGTAAAGTGTTCGGCGGGCGCAGTAGAGGGCTCAGAAGCGAAGGAGCGACAAGGGGATTTTGGAGAGTACGTGTTTCTGAAATGGTTTTTGGGGGGCATGTTGCATTTAGGAAGCCCCTATGGTGCCAGAACAGCAAAAAAAAAACACGTGGCATACCATTTTGGAAACTAGATCCCTTGAGAAACGTAACAAGGAATTAAGTGAGCCTTAATACCCCACAGGTCTTTCACGACTTCTGCTTATGTAAAAAAAAAAAAATTCACTAAAATGTGTGTTTCCCCCCAAATTTCACATTTTTGCAAGGGTTAATAGCAGAAAACACCCTCCAAAATGTGTAACCCCATCTCTTCTGAGTATGGAGGTACCCCATGAGTTTACCTGAAGTGCACTACGGGCGAACTACAATGCTCAGAAGAGAAGGAGTCATATTTGGCTTTTTGAGAGCAAATTTTGGTCGGGGGGCATGTCGCATCCTATGGTGCCAGAACAGCAAAGAAAAAACACATGGCATACCATTTTGGAAACTAGACCCCTTGAGGAACGTAACAAGGAATAAAGTGAGCCTTAATACCCCACAGGGGTTTCACGACTTTTGCATATGTAAAAAAAAAAAATTCACTAAAATGTGTGTTTCCCCCCAAATTTCACATTTTTGCAAGGGTTATCAGCAGAAAATACCCCCAAAATGTGTAACCCCATTTCTTCTGAGTATGGAAATATCCCATGTGTGGACGTCAAGTGCACTGCGGTCGAACTACAATGCTCAGAAGAGGAGTGCCATTGAGCTTTTGAAAAGTTAATTTGTTTGGAATGGTAGACAGGGGCCATGTGCGTTTACAAAGCCCCCCGTGGTGCCAGAACAGTGGACCCCCCACGTGACCCTATTTTGGAAACTACACCCCTCACAGAATTTAATAAGAGGTGCAGTAAGTATTTACACCCCACTGGCATTTGACAGATCTTTGGAACAGTGGGCTGAGCAAATGAAAAATTACATTTTTCATTTTCATGGACCACTGTTCCAAAAATCTGGCAGACACCTGTGGGGCGTAAATGCTCACTGTACCCCTTATTACATTACGTGAGGGGTGTAGTTTCCAAAATTGGGTCACATGTTGGGGGGTCCATTGTTCTGGCACTATGGGGGCTTTGTAAACACACGTGGCCTTCAATTCCGGACACATTTTCTCTTTAAAATCCCAATGGCGCTCCCTCTTTTCTGAGCATTGTAGTTCGCCCGCCAAGCACTTTACATCCACATTTGGGGTATTTTCTTACTCAGAAGAAATGGGGTTACAAATTTTGGGGGGCTTTTTTCCTATTTTCCCTTGAGAAAATGAAAAATTTAGGGTAACCAGCATTTTAGTGAAAAAAAATATTTTTTTTCATTTTCCCATCCAACTTTAATGAAAATTTGTCAAACACCTGTGGGGTGTTAAGGCTCACTATACCCCTTGTTACATTCCGTGAGGGGTGTAGTTTCCAAAATGGGGTCACATGTCGGTATTTTATTTATTTTTGTTTATGCCAGAACCGATGTAAAATTTGCCACCCCTGTGCAAATCACCAATTTAGGCTTCAAATGTACATAGTGCGCTCTCATTCCTGAGCCTTGTTGTGCGCCCGCAGATCATTTTACGCCCACATCTGGGGTATTTCCGTACTCAGAAGAAATTGCATTACAAATATTGGGGGTCTTTTTTTCCTTTTACCTCATGTGAAAATAAAAAGTAAAGGGCAACATCAGCATGTTAGTGTAAAAAATGGTGATTTTTTTTACACTAACAGGCTGGTGTAGACCCCAACTTTTCCTTTTCATAAGGGGTAAAAGGAGAAAAATCCCCCCAAAATATGTAGTGTAATTTCTCTTGAGTATGGAAATACCCCATATGTGGCCCTAAATTGTTTCCTTGAAATACGACAGGGCCCTGAAGTGAGAGAGCGCCATGCGCATTTGAGGACTAAATTAGGGATTGCATAGGGGTGGACATAGGGGTATTCTATGCCAGTGATTCCCAAACAAGTTGCCTCCAGCTGTTGCTAAACTCCCAGCATGCCCGAACAGTCAATGGCTGTCCAGAAATGCTGGGAGTTGTTGTTTTGCAACAGCTGGAGGATCCGTTTTGGAAACACTGCCGTACAATACGTTTTTAATTTTTATTGGGGGGACAGTGTAAGGGGGTGTATATGTAGTGTTTTACCCTTTATTATGTGTTAGTGTAGTGTTTTTAGGGTACATTCACACTGGCGGAGGTTTACAGTGAGTTCCCAGCTAGGAGTTTGCGCTGCGGCAAAAAATTTGCCGCAGCTCATACTTGAAGCAGAAAACTTACTGTAAGCCTAAGCCTGCCCGTGTAAATGTGCCCTGTACGTTCACATGGGGGGGGGGGGGGGTAAACCTCCAGCTGTTTCAAAACTACAACTCCCAGCATGTACTGATAGACCATGCAGGCTGGGAGTTGTACTTTTGCAACAGCTGAAGGCACACTGGTTGGAAAACCTTCAGTTAGGTTCTGTTATCTAACTCAATATTTTCCAACCAGTGTGCCTCCAGCTGTTGCAAAACTACAACTCCCAGCATGTACTGATCACCGAAGGGCATGCTGGGAGATGTAGTTATGCAACAGCTGGAGGGATCACAACTACAACTCCCAGCATGCTGGGATTTGCAGTTTTGCAACATCTGGAGAGCTACAGTATAGAGACCACTGCAAACTGTGGCCCTCCAGATGCTGCAAAACTACAAATCCCAGCTTGCCCAGACAGCAAACAGTTGTGTGAGCATGCTAGGAGTTGTAGTTTTGCAAGATCTGGAGGGCTGTAGTTCAGAGACCATATACCATATAGTGGTCTCAAACTGTAGCCCTCCAGCTGTTGCAAAACTACAACTCCCAGCATGCCCAAACAGCTGTCTGGGCATGCTGGGAGTTGTAGTTTTGCAACATCTGGAGTGCTACAGTAAAAAGACCACTATATAGTGGTCTCGGACTGAAGCCCTCCAGATGTTGCTAGGCAACTTACCGTCTTCCATCGGATCCAGGGAGCCTGCTGCACGACATCGCCACCCGACGATCTCCGACGCCGATCGTCGCCCGCAGCCTCCGCAGATGGGTAAGTGGACTCCGGCGCCGGTCCTCAGTCGTTTCCCCGTCCTGCCCCGCCTATTGTGGGTGGGCAGGATGGGGAAAACGAAAGTTAACCCCCCCCCCCCGCCCCCGATCTGCTATTGGTGGTCGCGTTTAGACACCACCATTGCAGCCCACCCCGATAATCCAGCTAGGGCTTATTTTCGGGGTAGGGTGTATTTTCGGGGAAACACGTGGCAGCTTTTTTTAACCCCTTAAGGACCTGGCCAATTTTATTTTTGCATTTTTGTTTTTTCCTCCTCGTCTTCTAAAAATCATAACTCTTTTATATTTTCATCCACAGACTAGTATGAGGGCTTGTTTTTTGCACGACCTGTTGTCCTGCGCAATTAAATCACTCATTTTACCATAAAATGTATGGCGCAACCAAAAAAATAGTATTTGTGTGGGGAAATGAAAAAGAAAACCTCAATTTTGCAAATTCTGGAAGGTTTCGTTTTCACGCCGTACAATTTACGGTAAAAATGACATGTTCTTTATTCTGTGGGTCAATAGAATTAAACTGATGCCCATGATTATATACTTTTTTATTATTGTTGCACTTAAAAAAAATCGCAAACTTTTTAACCAAATTAGTATGTTTAAAATCCTTCTATTTTGACTACCTATAACTTTTTGATTTTTCTGTATAAGCGGCGGTATGAGGGCTCATTATTTGCGCCATGATCTGTACTTTTTATTGATACCACATTTGTGGTTATAAAACTTTTATTAATGTTTTTATTATTATTTTATGAATAAAATGTGACAAAAAAAGTAGCAATTTTGTGCTTTTTTTAGTCTTACGTTCACGCCGTTCACCGTATCTGGATCAATAACATTATATTTTAATAGTTCGGACATTTATGCATGCTGCGCTACCAAATATGTTTATTTATTAATTTTTTTTACACTTTATGGGGGTAAAATAGGAAAAAAGGACATTTTACATTTTTATTGGGGGAGGGGAGGGGATTTTTCACATTTTTTTTTTTTTTTTTACTTTAATTTTTACACTTTAATAGTCCCCATAGGGGACTATCCATAGCAATCGTTTGATTGCTAATACTGTTCAGTGCTATGCATAGGACATAGCACTGATGAGTGTTATCGGTCATCTTCTGCTCTGGTCTGCTCGATCGCAGACCAGAGCAGAAGACCCCGGGAGACGGCCGGAGCCAGGTAAGGGGACCTCCAGCCGCCATGCTGGGTGATCGGACCACCGCGGCAGCGCTGCGGGTGATCCGATCATCCATTGAAAGTACCGCACTGCCGCAGGTGCCGTGATCTGTATTGATCACGCCATCTGAGGGGTTCATGGCAGACATCCGCGCGATCGCGGATGTCCGCCATTACCGACGGGTCCCTGGCTGCTGATAGCTGACGGGACCTGCCGCGCATGACCCGTGCATCGGTTCGGTGCTCGCAGTCATGGCGGCGCGTAAATGTATGTCATGGTGCGTTAAGTAACACGTTACCATGAGATACATTTACGTCCATTGTCGTTGTTTTTCAAACAAAGTACATTAGAAAGATTTTTTATTTACCATAAGGAGAGCTATAGCAAAACTTAGTTTTAATGAAAGTGTCCATTTGAACATCCAGTTACCAGTTGTAAGAGCGATAACACCAAATTATAGATACCTTCTCCCCATTCACACTTGAGACCCTGTAAAACTGACAAGTCACATGACATCGGGAAGAGAAAATGGCACTTTGGACATATCCACTGAGGCGTGTACTCAATTTTGTTGCCAAGGTTTAGACATTAATGGTTGTGTGTTGAGTTATTATGAGGGGACACAACATTAAACACTGTTATACCGGCTGTGCACTCACTACTTTACATTGTAACAGAGGGGAATTTCTTCAGTGTTGTCACATGAAAAGATATGATAAAATATTTACAATAATGTAAGGGGTGGATTGGAGATACTGTAGATAGATAGATATGAAGAGGTTGCTTCAGTCTTTGCCTGTCTGGTATGCTGAGAGTTGTGATTTTGAAAAATCTGGGGGCACACTGGTTGGTCTACACTGACCTAAACCCTACAATACCAACATCTTGTTTCTTTACTGCTTGCTTCCAAACTCCCACCATTATTAGATATGGAACCCCTAATTAAAAAAAGCAGGTGCCTCAATGCGCATGCGCAGAACACTACAGATCATCCCACAATCAAAGTGTATATGCGTTCTATGTAATACCACTATAACCCATATGCCAAATAATAGTGAAATAATACCCCCTGCATAAACAACATAAATCTAGAACATATATATAGAAAAAAGGCATTGGTAGCACCCAAGTATTAATTTTAGGTTGAGCCTACTGATCTATGTGTGTAGTGAAGAAGGAAACTACAACACAAAATAAACAGTTCACAGAAAGATAGCCACAGTATTATGGTAATCTCACAACACAGCCACTCAGCCCGAAGACAAGCACAGATTCTTCCTAAGCATGTCCATTACTGTCTGCCAGGTATATACTAAAGTCCCCTTATGGTGGATAACCCCTTTTATAGCTGAAAATTCTGACTTCATGAAAGATCCCTCCAACTCATTTTAAATATTGACAGTTGTAATTTCCCCAAGTTAGAGGGAAAAATGGAATTACCTTATAACTTCCATTTTTAAAACAAATACTTGCACAAGTCTAAAAATATAAGTTGATCTTAAGGTAAAAGAGAACGTGCTACATACCTTACCAAGCTTTGGGACTTGACTAATTGAAATGAAACATTACCCCAAGGAATGAGATTTCGATTGTATCAATGGAAAGGATTATAAATCTTCAACATGAGAATCCAATCTCATGTTTCGCAAAAGATGTTGGTTGTTCCCAGTCCGGTGTGTATGTGTGTGTAAAAGATGGTACATGTACAAATAAAATGGGACCAAGGAAGATGCCAAAGCTTCTGGATAAAAAAGGAGTACACTTGAAAATAACAAATGCTAAACAAAAGAAAAGAAAATATTTTTTGGGAAAACAGAGGTTAATGATTGTCAATTTTTTTTCTGGTACTATTGAAATGAAATATGGAAAGATGACTTGCTTTTCAAAACAATCACATTTTCCCCATCATTTATGATATGGTATTGCATGGCAAGTAGATGACCAGGGTTGGCAAAGATGATTATCTCAATGTAAAGGACATTTTGGACAATTCTTCTCATTCCATCAGAAGATAATTGGTCAATTGAAGATGGAGTTTTTAAAGGCCCTTTTACATGGGCCAACCGACTTCCGATAACAAGCACCGATCGCAGTGATCTGCAATCATTTACTAAAATACTTCACAAGACTGAATTATGTTCATCATATTCAGCTACATGCCCACTATTTACAAGGGGAAATGTGAGGCTAATAATAATTTTATTGGCCGGACAAAAGATGCAATCACAGGAAACACTCTTTTTACGATCAATTATTAGGGACAAGTGGTCCTAGAAATGAATAATCTGTGCATGTAAATGAGATTTTATAAAAATATATCTTGCCACAGAGAAAAGAATGCAAAAAGATTTTTCTTCAGGGAAGGCATATGAACACAGTGGCATGTCCAGCAATGTGTTTGGATTTCAATATGATTTAAAATTTATGGTAAAAATAAAAAATATTACTCTTAAGAAAAAAAAAAATATTAAAATGATAAATTATACACAAAAATACACAACAGAGAGTCACCAAAAACTCCCACACCACAGGGAAGGTAGATTGATTATTAGTTTACATGATAAAACAAAATAGTATCAATGATTCAAAAAGAGACTTCCTGGTGCAGCCATTGGCAATAGCATAATGCAAACACAGTAAATCAATGCTAGCTAAAGACAGGATAGTCATAAAATAGTCAGAGCTCCAATATCTGTCATGTACATGAACTCGGGTGCGTGCAAACCCCCAACGCACGTTTCACTCCTACTGAGCTTCGTCAGGGTGGCAAATCCTGTAGTGTCCTTGTTTGAATCTGGGTAGTGTACAAACTACATACTACTCCAATTTTTTTCTTTGTATTAGTTTCCTCTTTTTTTTTGGAGAAAAAAAATGGTCACAGTCAAGGCTCCATTAGGCAAAGATCTTTGTTAAAGGGACCACCAGCTTAATACAATATTCACTAAATGGTAAAGTTGAAACTCCAGCACCGTCATCGCCATTCAGCAAAAATAGGCTAAAAGCACTATATTTAGAATATAAGAACATTGTTTAACATTAGGGAAGTCCGGTCCAACTTCAAGGAGGTCCAACAAGGGGGAAATTTTTTGTTGTTTATTATTCTCAAATTTTTTCTTAAAGGGGTAGTCCGCTGCAAGGCATCTTTTCCCCTATCCAAAGGATAAGGTGTGAGATGTATAATTGCAGGGTCCTGCCACTGGCACCACGCCGCGCCCCCTCCATTTATGTTTATGGGAGGGGGCATGCCGGCCTCCCATAGACAGAATGAAGAGGGTGTGGTGTGACATCACAAGGGGCTTGGAAAACTTTTGTGTGAGTAAGGGATGTTTCTTGAATTCATCTATTTAACACGCATTGTTTTGTGTCATATCTATAACTTATGTATTTACAATGAAGTAAAAAATCTGGGTAAACATCCTCTATTTGTGGTGATTCTAGAATTTCTGCCAGGGGCTATGTTAGTATATAGGAAATGTCAGGAAGCCACTTTAGCTTCCAGGAAATCAATTAGCCCAATAATTTTTTTTTTTGCTGCCTACTGCCAACATGTCTTCCAACCATTAGAAAGAAGTTTGTTTCCTTACATGTTGTATTATATTGTAATACTGGTACAATGCTCCCAGTCCTGGTCAAAATATTACTTTTTTCTTCCATCCAAACTTAGAAAGATGGCAGGAGACTCAACATTAGCGACAATTACTGAAAGTCATCAATGCCAACGTTTAACAAGAGGAAGAATCTTACTGCCAATGAATAAGTGGAAAGTGGTGGTAGATTAAGATGAACCTACAATAACATCCTTTATAGCATAATGAATAGTCTAAATTCTGTAAATGAAAGGGTTTAGGTTTTAAGATAGATTTTATAATTTTACATTGATATGAAGCTTAGTGTTTAATTTAAATTGTCTACATAGCCAGAAAAGTATAATATTGAATATTTAGATAATGAGATATCTATGTATTTTCTAGTTTCTACTTATTCTTATTAATTAAAATCTGCACTAAAAAGAAAAATTGCTGCTATCGAGAAATGATCAATAAGCATCTGATGCTGACCGATCATATTGTGGTAAATGATAGCTTGTATTGAAGGGAGCCTGTCAGCTCATACAGGATGTGAGCTACAGATTCTTCAGGACTGATGATAGAAAATGTAAATCAGACATACCAGTGCTTCGCTACTGTCTCCTGGAGAAACTTGTAAAATCAACTTTATTTAGTGAGTGCACGTGTCCAAAAGGAGGGGCCATGCATCACTCACACTACTACTTGGTTTGCATAGTGTGACTCAGCTTCCTTCCCTTAAAAAGGTATTCCCATCTCCTTAAAGGGGTTGTCCCACCTGGTTACTTTAGCAGCCAGAGGTGTTCCGGAAAACCAAAAGCAGCCAAAGCAAAGATGTTACGCAGCAAACTGCGTAACTTCCCTGTTTCGTCTGTTTTTCGCTTTTCAGACCACCTCTGGCTGCTACAAACAGGCCGGAGGAGTAGGAAAAACCAGAAGTAACCAGGTAGGAAAAAATGTATGGAGCATGGCAGCATAAACAAGTTTGTAATTGGTTTTATTTATCAAAGTTGCATGGATCTGTACTGTAGATATCTCTTCTTACCTCCCCTCTTGTTGACAGCTGGTAGTCATGATTCCTGTCCACCAGCTCTGCTTTTAAAACAGTGGTGGCATCACTCAGAGTGGCTAAGAGCTCCTGAGCTGAGCGTACATCAGGCTCTATGCTCTCCTTGTTCAGCTTATGTCATTTATCATGTCTGACATTCATCATGTCTGACAGTTTTTGGCATAGTGCTTTAGCTTGGGAGATGTGAGACACAGCATGTCCAACAGCAACCCTGAAGTGTGATCTGACAGTAGATGCAGAGAGAGAGGTAATTGGACAAGCTGGGACAACCCTTTTAAAACTTGCCATGTTGAAAAATGAGAAGGAAATACAAATTTAAAAAGTTAAAAACATCCCCGTTTCCCATCTAACAAAGGAGTGTAGTCCACCCTGCTCCAAATTATTATGAAAATACTATTTAAGTGTCACAAAGATTAAATATTTCGTTTTTCAGTTCAACTCATGCATGGCATTTTGTTTCATGCTCTTTTGATCACTGAAAACAATCTCGGACACCTGTGATAATTAGATTGCCAGTTGAGCCCAATTTAAGGAAAAACTACTAAAGGTAGGTGTTCAACATTACTAACCCCTTAAGGACTCAGCGTTTTTCCATTTAAATTTTTTGCTCATCACCTTCTAAAAATCATAACGCTTTCTTCAAAATTTAAGAAAAAAATGTCATTTGGTAACTTTTGGGGCCTTCCGTTTCTATGCAGTGCATTTTTTGGTAAAAATTACACCTTATCATTATTCTGTAGGTCCATAAGATTAAAATGATACCCTACTTATACAGGTTTGATTTTGTTGTACTAAAATCATAACTACATGCAGGAAAATGTATACATTAAAAATTCTCATCTTCTGACCCCCTTTAACTTTTTTATTTTTCTGGGTACGGGCCGGAATGAGGGTTCATTTTTTACGCAGTGTTCTGAAGTTTTATCGGTACCATTTTTATAATGGTCGGATCACTTTTTATTCATTTTTTCATGATATAAAAAGTGACCAAACATACGCTATTTTGGACTTTAGAATTTTTTGCACGTACGCCATTGACCGTGCAGTGTAATTAATGATATATTTTTATAGTTCGGACATTTCCGTACGCGGCGATACTACATGTTTATTTTTATTTACACAGTTTGTTTTTTTTATGGGAAAAGGGGGTGATTCAAACTTTTATTAGGGAAAAGGTTAAATGACCTTTATTAACTTTTTTTTTTCCACTTTATTTTTGCAGTGTTATAGCTCCCATAGGGGGCTATAACACTGCACACACTGATCTTTTACCCTGATCCCTGCAAAGCCATAGCTTTGCATAGATCAGCGTAATAGGCGGTTGATTATTCAAGCCTGTAGCTCAGGCTTGGAGCAATCAAGCGCCGATCGGACACAACGGAGCAAGGTGAGGGGGCCTCCGCTTGTGTCCTAGCTGATCGGGACATCACGATTTTATCACGATAGTCCCGATCAGCCCAACTGAGCTGCCGGGAAGCTTTTACTTTTGTTTTTGACACGGAAATCAACTTTGATCACCGTGTCTGAAGGGTTAATAGCGCGTGGCACAACGATCGGTGCGATTAGCAACGATTAGCCCAGGGTCCCGGCTATCATAAGCCGCTGGGACCGACAGCGTGACCCTGTTTTAAACACCGGGACCGGGCACAGAGCGTAGAGGTACGCCCTGCGTCCTGAAGAGGTTAAGCAGAGCAACATTTTCAAGCAATATGGGGAAGAAAAAGGATCTCTCTGCTGCCGAAAAGAGTGAAATACTTCAATGCCATGGACGAGGTATGAAAACATTAGATATTTCACAAAAGCTTAAAGGGTAGCTCCCACTATCATGTTTTTTTTTTTTTTTTTTTTTTTTTTGTCCCTGCCTATTGCCCTTCTATCCCTAACACCCTCCCTGCCTTTTTTTTTTTTTTTTTTTTACCATTTTAAAAATGGCATTTAGTCTGCCTGGTAGTGTGCTCACTACCAGGCAGACTTCCCCAGCAGGCACCACGTCACTGATGCCTGCTGGGGACCAACTTCCGCCCTTAGTTCTCCTAACAGGGTGCCTCCAGCTGTTTCACCACTACAACTCCCAGCATGCCCTGACATCTACTGTTTGTCAGGGCATGCTGGGAGTTGTAGTGGGGAAACAACTGGAGGCACACCGTGATGGCCGCACATCCCGCTCCCCGCCTTGCAGCCCGCGACCCCCCCAAGCCCCGTTGCGCCGCTCAACTCCCTCCCCACCCCCCCTTAGTTCACCTATTCAGCATCCCTCCAGCTGTTTCCCCACTACAACTCCCAGCTTGCCCTGACATCTATTGGCTGTCAGGGCATGCTGGGAGTTGTAGTGGGGAAACAACTGGAGGCACACCGTGATGGCCCATCCCGCTCCCGCCGCGCAGCCAGCAACACCCCCCCCTCCCAAAAAAAAAACATTGAGCATCAGACACAACATAGATAATCTTACCTGTCGACGGGGCCTGCCAGGGAGCTTCCGCGCGTCCTCTTCATTCAAAGCGCTCGCTCCCTCCTGTCTGATTGACAGGCGGGAGCGAGCACCGCAGTGAATGAATTCCAACTCGTTGCCAGGCTTCAATGAGTCGAAATTCATTAGTGACGTCACTGCCCAATGCATTCGGCCACTAGGAGGGCGACCCCTAGTGGCCGAATTTAAAAGTGATTTTAAACTGTTTTAAAATCACTTTTTTTAATTAAAGTATATTAGAGATATGTTGTAGTACTTAAGTACTACAACATATACATTTTTTGATTTCATGACAGTGCCCATTTAAGCGTGATCATCACACTATTAAGAGATTTGTGGCTGATTCAGCGCACAGACGGGTTCGTGCAGATAAAGGCACATTGAGGAAGATTTAAGCCAGATCCATGCATTGGATCAAGAGAGCAGCTGCTAAAATACCATTACATAGCAACAAACAGATATTTGAAGCTGCTGGTGCCTCTGGAGTTCCACAGACATCAAGGTGTAGAGTCCTCCATAGTCTTGCAACTGTGCATAAACCTTATATTCAGCCACCACTAACCAATGCTCACAAGAAGAAACGGCTGTATTGGGCAGAAAAATACATGAAGACTAATTTTCTAACAGTCCTGTTCACTGATGAGTGCCGTGCAACCCTGGATGGACCAGATGTATGGAGTAGTGGATGGTTGGTGGACAGCCACCCTGTTCCAACAAGGCTGCGACATCAGCAAGGGGGTGGTGGAGACATGTTTTGGTCCGCAATGATGGGAAGAGAGCTGGTCGGCCCCTTTAGGGTCCCCGAAGGTGTAAAGATGACCTATGCAAAGTATGTGGAGTTTCTCTATCTCTATACTCTACCACTAGACATTCACCATCATTTATAAAGAAAATCAAGAATATGATTGTGCTTCTTCATTGGAAAACAAAAGGTTGTAGGATCGAATATCTAGCTGTCATAAGAAATGTAATAACAGGCAGTGTAAGTCTCCCAGAATTCCAGAGCTGCAAAGATGCGGTACTTATTAACAACTTATTGGAATAGAATACAAATGTACCACAAATTTTGAAAAAAAAAAGACATGGCCACACATCCACATGGTACACACTGATCTACTGCTTTTGGCCAAATTCCTTCAACTAACATCAGGTGGTTAGTATAAATTTTTATAAAACTGGCATTATCTCCGAAGAGCCAGGCAAATCACAGCAAATAGCAGTCAGAGACAGGGACGTGAAGTTTAACTTTATTTATAAGCAAACATAAAATGCAACCTTCACATTCAGGCATAAAAAACACAAAATTAATTTCTGCTTTCCAGCACTGACTATAATGAAAACTTCCCTGTCTATACAGGTGGCTTACTACTAGCCACCAAACACAACAGTCAACAAATGTGTTTCTCACATAGGTTTCAATGTCCCTTTAGAGGCTGCAAACCTTCAAATGTAAATTCCGCTCTGAAACTATGTAGTGTGAATGGGCTCTAACAATCTAGGAGGCTCATAGTAAATCTGGCCTGTCCTGACATGGGCTTGTCACTCACTGAACACTGCACATAAATGTACCCAATTTTCTGCCATCATCTGGGCCCTTCTAACAAGGTAAACCAGCTCCCATGCTGCCCTTCACCCTCTTGTCAGTAGGTGCTGTCTCAAGCGAGTCTCTTAACTCGCCTCATGGTAAAAGCGCTCTTGGATATTGCCCTCTTATTGTAATCCTACCTTATGAGGATGTGCTGAAAAGTCTTCCTGGTGCCAGGGCTCAATACGTCACATTGCCACTCACTTATTAGCCGAGGCAGGACATCGCTGCGGCCAGGTAAGTAGATGTTTATTTTGGGAATGTTATTTAAAAAAAAAAAAAAACTATCCCAGAGTACTCCTGTAAGCCCCCTTAATACCCTCACCTTCTGTTCCCACTTAGCAATAATTTCCCCCTTCTAATCTACTGTGGGAAAAAAACATTTACCTATTCTTATAATGCTGCTTTCATCAGGCATGCAGGCTATGGGCTGCTGGGAAAGGATCCCATACAGGGAAGCAGGGATGGCTGACAGGCTGCAGGCCTGAAGTCAATCCAACAAGTGGGGGAAAAGTGCTCCAGCTTCACAACAGATTAAAAGTAATACTTTATTCTACTACATGTTTAAAATCCAAAAAAGACAAAACAAAAACGTAAGTGCTCAAGTGAGTTAAAACCCACGTACTCCGACGCGTTTCAAACTATACAGCTCTTAGTCATGGCAATGCAGGCCTGAAGTGTCTGGAGCGTATGAGAAAGAATGTCAGAGCAGGGATCTAGCAGGGACAGGAACGTGCACAGGTGACTAGAAATGGGGCTTGAGCCCCTGCCCTTTTCATGTTCTTCCTATAAGTGCCCCGGGCAGTCTGGCATCATTATGTGGGCATTTATTTAAATAATTTCAAGAAGTGCCCCTGCCCCCCAAAAAGTCTGTGCACGTTCCTGAACAGGGATATAGATGCAGATGAAGGTGAATATCTGGATTACCAGGCCAAATATCCTGGGTTTCCATCTCAGGTGCCTGATGCTTGCAATGTCCTACTAGACCATCTGGTCCAATCCACAGAAGAGTTTCTATTACACAAATTGTTAAAAATGCTACTG
This sequence comes from Hyla sarda, assembly GCF_029499605.1. Taxonomy (NCBI): domain Eukaryota; kingdom Metazoa; phylum Chordata; class Amphibia; order Anura; family Hylidae; genus Hyla; species Hyla sarda. The sequence continues at coordinate 35,641,935 of NC_079199.1, read as the reverse complement.
CTGTGTGTGGTGCTATGATGTAAAAACACACAGTACATTGCACATGGCTTGCCTAGTATAAGTGCTGAGTGCTCATCCTAACCCAAGGCCATCACCAAAAGCAGCTTCAATGGGCACATGAGCTCTAGAACTAGAACATTTATGCTGTAATGGAAGAAGGTGGCCTGGTCTGATAAATCACATTTTCTCCTACATCATTTAGATGTCTGTGTGTGTGACAATAACCTTGAAAAAGGAAGCACAAGTTTCCAAAACGCGTTGTCCTTAATGAATTCCCGTTTTTTATGTTAGTTGGTACCACGGTTTATCTGTTCCACCTCGGTGCGTGCCCCAAAGACCCTTTTTTTCTTGATCCGGACAAGTTCCGACGACCAGAATATTTCTGAAAATAACCTTGCAACACTGTTCAGGAATAGTTTGAGGAACATGACAAAATGTTGAGTTGATTTGCAAAGTCCATAAATCTTAAAAATAAAGCAACTTTGGGATGTTCTGGAAAAACAAGTCTGACTCATGGAGGACCTGATTCTCAAATGTTGGCGCCAGATACCACAGGACACCCTCAGAGATCTTGTGAAGTCCATCTTATGGAGCTTAAAGGGGTATTCCACTGGCCAGCGTTCGGAACATTTAGTTCCGAACACTGTCTGTGCGCTGCGGGGGTCGGCCAAGCCCCCTCAATGCAAGACTATGGTAGGGGGTGTGGCCACCACGCCGCCTCCCATAGACTTGCATTGAGGGGGTGTGGTGTGACAGCACGAGGGGGCGTGGGCGACCCCTTGCAGCACGCACACAGCGCTCAGAAATACATGTTCCAAAAGCTGGCCAGTGGAGAACCCCTTTAACTCGTCAGAGTTATTTTGCTAGGAGTTTCAAAATTTCAGGTCACATACATGTGGTAAAATGGATTCTGTATGCCCCCATATGATGCTCCTTTGGGTGCTCTATGCACAGTTATTCTCCTCAACATTTAATTGAACATGCCAAAACAATGATTTCCTGTTGTAAATACAAAAAAGAAACCTTAATATGCCTCTTTTAGAAGATGAAGGCATCAGAGATATAGTAAGGCGCCAAAAAACCAGCGTCATGAAATTTCCCCTGCTGCTAAAAGGGTCCGTTCCATTAAGAACAATAGAATAGGGTAGAAACAATAGATTTCATTGCAGACAAAACGGAGATAACGCTCCATACTGCTCAACGTCTCTATACTATGACTTCTACAAACATTCCCCATTTCTAGATTGTTCTATATTCCTCTTTTATGAATTTGCGGTGTTCACGTCAGAGCATGGCCACAATTTGGCCCAGAGACATTACTCTACTTATTACTCCACTTTTTTCTTAGACATCGCAAAATGCCAGAATTCTCAGCAGTTTTGTATCATGGCTCAAAAGGAACGGATAACACTATGATGTATAATGAAGTGACAGATTCATAGCATTGAAGGTGTTAAACCAGATGGGAGAAAAAAAATGACATTTCTTCCATGACAAAGAAGAGCACAAAACGCTTTTCATGGGAAGACACCTCAGCAAAGAATTTATTTCAATGCTCCCCCTCCCATAGCGCTCCTCTTGCTTTCTTCCCCTTTCTAGTCAAAAGCCCAGCTGAAAGCCTTTTCATTCTCTCCTCTATATTTCTATCTCAGGGTCCAAGTTCATTTAGTTTTTTCTTTATTTGGCTTAGCATGTTAACGCAATCTTCATATCCCCAGTCTGATTGTGGCAGGGAGCTGCGATGGATAACACCTGCTATTCATAGCTTCCCTTTCATGTGCTCTTCATCCCCGCGCACTTACCTTTCATTCTGCAGGGCTCATGGAGATGTTAGACCAATTGGTTTATGCTCTGCATGGACAAATATGTCATGTATTGTTGGCTGTGGTGTCATTGTATTAATAATCCTCCCCAGAACAGCCTGGCCAGCAATTTCTATGCTAATTGCTAAATTTTAATCCCATATATCATTCCAGAACAGCAGTCGGAATATATTCATCTTGGGAATTGTGCATGGTCCCCATCCTGCAACCTTCGTGATCAACCCCTTGAAATCAATATAACCTTTAAAGGGGTACTCCGCCCCTAGACATCTTATCCCCTATCCGCAATCTTGGCTGCGGCACCCCAGCCATCCGGGGATCCTGGCGATTCAGAGGCTCTTGACGTCACGGTCACGCCCCGCTCATGACATCAGGGCCATGCCCCCTCAATGCAAGTCTATGGGAGGGGGCGTGACGGCCTCCCATAGACGTACATTGAGGGGGCATGGCTGTGACATCAAGAGCGGGGCGTGACCGTGATGTCACAAGCCTCTGCATCGCCTGGATGTCTGGGGTGCCTCAGCTGAGATCGCAAATAGGGGATAAGATGTCTAGGGGCGGAGTACCCCTTTAAAGGTTATATTGATTTCAAGGGGTTGATCACAAAGGTTGCAGGATGGGGTGAGGTCACGATGGCTGTGAGGTCACGAGCCTTTGGCGCAGTGGCGGATCCAGGGGTGGGCAACGGGGCAATTGCCCCCCCCCCCCGAGATTGCTGCCCCCGCCCCCTAGAATGGTGGAGCCGAAGCTGTAAGCTCCCGCTCCACCATTCACTAACCTTGGCTGTCACGCTGTGAGTACACAGCGTGTGAGCTACGGGGACGCGATCCACTGCAGGCCGGCGCGATGACGTCACATCATCGTGCCAGCACCCGGAAATCCCGTCCCCGCGGCCAGCATACTGTAAGTACTAAAAGTATGCTCAGGGCCCAGGGGATTTGGGGGACAGAATATGTGCCACTGTTAAGGGCACTATATCGTACAGGAGGAGGGAGGGGGATTTAAAAACTTAGGGGGGGGGGGAGAGAAAGGGGAATTTTTAATGTGAGGGGCTGCAGGGCAAAGCACTGGGGGCACTATATGTGAACAGCACATAACAGCGGGCCCCCTGTGCTGTGCCCCTCACATATAATGCCCCCTGTGCTGTTCCCCTCACATATAATGCCCGTGCTGTGCCCCACACATATAATGCCCCTTGTTCTGTGTCCATCACATATAATGCCCCCTGTGCTGTGCCCCACACATATAATGCCCCCTGTGCTGTGCCCCTCACATATAATACCCCCTGTGCTGTGCCCCTCACATATAATGCCCCCTGTGCTGTGCCCCTCACATATAATGCCCCCTGTGCTGTGCCCCACACATATAATACCCCCTGTGCTGTGCCCCTCACATATAATGCCCCCTGTGCTGTGCCCACAGATATTAATTATATGTGTGAGGGCACAGCACAGGGGGTATTATATGTGTGGGGCACAGCACAGGGGGTATTATATGTGTGGGGCACAGCACAGGGGGCATTATATGTATGGGGCACAGCACAGGGGGCATTATATGATATAATGCCCCCTGTGCTGTGCCTCACACATATAATGCCCCCTGTGCTGTGCCCCACACATATAATGCCCCCTGTGCTGTGCCCCACACATATAATGCCCCCTGTGCTGCGCCCCACACATAATGTCCCCTGTGCTGTTCCCCTCACATATAATGCCCGTGCTGTGCCCCACACATATAATGCCCCTTATTCTGTGCCCATCACATATAATGCCCCCTGTGCTGTGCTCCACACATATAATGCCCCCATCCTGTGCCCCTCACATATAATGCCCCCTGTGCTGTGCCTCGCATATAATGCTCCTGTCATGTGCCCCAAACATATAATGCCCCCTGTGCTGTGCCCCTCACATATAATGCCCCCTGAGGGGACAGGACAGGGGGCATTATATGTGAGGGGCGCATGATGGGGGCATTATATGTGAGGGGCTAAGAACGGGGGCATTATATGTGAAGGGCACAGCACGGGGCATTATATATGAGGGGTGCATGATGGGGGCATTATATATGAGGGGCGCATGATGGGGGAATTATATGTGAGGGGCAAAGAACTGGGGCATTATATGTGAAGGGCACAGCACAGGGGGCATTATATGTGTGGGGCATATGACAGGAGCATTATATGTGAGGAGCACAGCACGGGGGGGCATTATATGTGAGGGGCACAGCACAGGGGGCATTATATGTGAGGGGAACAGCACAGGGGACATTATATGTGAGGGGCACAGCACGGGAGGCATTATATGTGAGGGGCACAGCACAGAGGGCATTATATGTTAGGGGCACAGGGCATTATTATGTGGGGGGAACAGGACGGGTCATAATTATTATATGTAGGGGCACAAGATGGGGATTATTACTATATGTGAAGGCACAGAGTGTTCTGCATTTCAGAAGTATATTGTAGATTATGGAGAATTTCTGGGGTGGTATGTTTTTTTATGGGCCACAATACATTTGCGTATTTTATTCAGAGGGTGCACTGCACAGCAAGTTATATTCAGAGAGTGCAGTGTGTGGTAGTATTAAATTTAGAGGGCACAGTGTGTGGTAGCATTATATTCAGAGAGTGCAGTGTTTGGTAGTATTAAATTTAGAGGGCACAGTGTGGTAGTATTATATTCAGAGGGTGCAGTATGTGCTAGTATTATATTCAGAGAGTGCAGTGTTTGCTAGTATTAAATTTAGAGGGCACAGTGTGTGGTAGTGTTATATTCAGAGGGCACAGTGTGTGGTAGTATTATATTCAGAGAGTGCAGTATGTGCTAGTATTATATTCAGAGAGTGCAGTGTTTGCTAGCATTAAATTTAGAGGGCACAGTGTGTGGTAGTGTTATATTCAGAGGGCACAGTGTGTGGTAGTATTATATTTAGAGGGCGCAGTGTGTGGTAGTATTATATTCAGAGGGTACGGTGTGTGGCGGTATTATATTCAGAGGGTACAGTGTGTTGTTTATTCAGGGGGTACAGTGTGTCAGAATTATATTCAGAAGGTATGTGCCAGTATTATATTCAAAGAATACAGTGTCTGTGTATAATAATTATTGTTTTCATATAGAGGATCAGAATCCGCTGACATAGTGAGGAGCCATCTGGGCGTCAAGTTCTGCAGAGAGAAGATTTAGCATGAACAAGTCCCGATGGTATGTACATCTGAATTAGATAAGGAAAGACTATAGAGAAGACATCACCTGTAGTCACTGATATCATTCTGTATCCTCCTGTGTGTGTCCCATCAGAGCTGGAGTCACCGAAGAGGTTCTGCAGTAATGATGGGTGAAACAACAACTCCCAGCATCCCCTCACCACTCTAAACGAACTCCGGGTGCAACAGGGAGATCGCAGGGGTCCCCAGCGGCAGGACCTCCGCGATCAGACATCTTATCCCCTATCCTTTGGATAGAGGATAAGATGTCTAGGGGCCGAGTACCCCTTTAAGCCCAACAAGGTGAGACACTGGGCATGTGTATGAAAATGTCCAAGTCATACGTGCCCACACAGTCCTCTACACTCTTTGCTTTTGATAAAGTTGACAATCATGAAACGCATCAAGTTGACCATGGTTTATGTATTCTGCTGTTTTGTATACCATCTACCACACTAAATAAGTACTACATTTTATCCACAATGGATTTTTAAGGTGTTAAATTGTATAAACAAGGTTAGGACTTATGATGGTCCAGTGTCGGTTTCAAGTCATAACCATTTTTATGTATCTAGCAAATTGGTAGCATACACACAATTACAAGCCCTTTGTTAAGAATAGCGGGGATCATGCTGCTGTTTTGTCTTCTCCTGTCTATTTTGTCTGGGGGGATTCATGTGGATCAGCTGATCATCCTGCTCAGTATAGGGCTGATTTGAAGGATAGGCCTTTCCTATAAACCCTTCCCAAACCATGATGTACATTCACATCATAGGTCAGGTAGGAAAGTATGAAGCAGGCTCAGAAGATGATCCTCGGCTGCAGTCAGCTATCAGCAGCCAACTCTCACCATCAGTCATCACCGATGCCATTCATTTAACACTCTCGATTCTGCAATCAATCATAATTATAACATTAAATGAGTTATAAGACAGGTGCTGTGCTCGTCCAGGTTTCGATGTTTTAATTGTGGGGTGCCAATTGGTTGTAATGCCAGCTTCTGAAGGCCATTGTGGCTGCCCTGAAAAACATCACTATTACAGCCTGCCACAGTTGTAATGCACTGAAGTGTGAAACAGAGTTTGTAAAAAAAAATTAAAAAAAAAATTTATAAAAAGAAATCTCTCCCTATATTTGAATATTTTCTCATTTATTCATAAAAAAATCTTTATAAAATATTTTTTTTTACATTTCGTATTGCCGTATGTGAAGATGTCCAAATTATTAAAATATAATGTAATTTTTTCCATTTATAATATATTTTATTAAACAATATATAAATACCCACACTATTTACACTTTTATTCCCTCCCCCCCCCCCCCCCCCCATAAAACTATTCTCCGGGGCCTCAACCCTCCCCAGGCATATTTGTTCATTACACTTTACACATTAAAAGGGGTATCCCGCCCACAGACATCTTATCTAGGGATAACATGTCTGAACGCGGGGTCCTGCCGCTGGGACCCCCTGCGATCTTTGTGCAGCACCCGTGCCGCACCCAGCATTCCAAACAGTATGTTTAGAATGCTGGGTTTCCATGTCCGGACACGTGACAACACGCCACACCCCCTTGTGACATCATGCCACGCCCCCTTCATTCATGTCTGTTTGTGGGAGTGGGAGGGTTGGTACACACATGTTGTGGGAGTGGGCAGTAATGATCAGAAATCCAGAGGGAGGAGGTGAGAGCGGAATTGAGAAAAAAACAGTCCCACACAGGGCTCTACTGCTAAGATGTTCACCGTACAAGATCATTAACATTCTACTTTAATAGATCAGACATTTACCCGTGCTGCGATACCAAATATGTTGACTCATTTTATCATTTTTTTAAACTTTTTATTGTTAAAATGGGAAAAGAGGGGATTTTAATTATTTATTGGGGGAAGGGGGGCAGACCAGAGGAGAAGAGCCCAGTAGATGGCCAGCAGCAGAGCTAGGCAAGGATGACACTAAATAAAGAGGCAACAGTGGAAGATTCTGAGGCAAACAGTGTGCCTGAAATGGATTCAATGTGTGAAGAAGTGACATGGGGCTCAGAATCACTTCTTATCTTAAAAACAATGTTGTACAGCTCAATTGGCTGTTCACCAAACTATAAAAGCTGCATTGGTCCCAGTCTTGTAAGAACTCGTGGAGATCAAAGTCAATGTCTGAGATGTAGAACACAGAACTGGAGCAAGTGGCTACTGGAACGGTCACTTACTGTGACTCTGCCACTAAACAAATAGTCATCCTCATAAAGACCAATTAAATAAAGTATTTACTATGTTGGACCAGTAAAAAAAATTAAAAATTATAGAACTGGGAGGCGCAATATTTGGATAAAAGAAAACACAGAAACATAAATTCCATGAAATGGGCCTTATTGATACATGGGAGGACTATGCGTCCTACTGAAGTGGCATATTATTTTCATTCAGCTGTACATGGATTGACTCAGTGTTTGGATTTGATCCTACTCCGATAGCCTTTCCAATATCACAAATCCTATGAGAGGTATATTAGAAATTAAAAGGCGTCATACTGTAGAGTATGAAAGTCTTTCATATGTATCCCTTTCATATTACCACCACAACTGATATTACGTGATTGCATTTGGGATACGATAGGAACCATTCCATTAAAATATCTATGTGCAGATAATATGCCACCCTCACCAGACGCTGATTTTATCCACTAGGCTGATTTTTTTTTATACAGTTGTATCAGATTAGAAGGTCTTGGTCAACTCTCTTGGTCGGCTCATGGCTCCAAGTATAACGCCTACATTTAAACTGGCGCCAGAATTTGCCAGCGGAGGCGGGTCGGTATATACTATCGTTATTGATTTCACAGGAAAAGGAGGTCATTGAGGGAATCATGGGAAATTGTGGGAATCATAGGAAATTGTCTTTATTTCATTGGAAAATTAGTTGAGACTGCCGCTATCCCCATCAGATATAACTATGGTTCTGCGTCATGCACGTGGATTTTCTAAATGTATTAGAATATAAGAAAATCATTATAAACTGCTAGTTTTCCAGTCCAAAATCGCTGGGGAGTTGCAGATAGTAATAACTGCTGGAGATGTGTTATAGCTATTGGCTCTTTCTCCGGCATCTGGAAGGAATGTTCTGTTATCACCCCCTATTGGACAGAAATAGATCAAATAATCAATAGAATATGCCACACCATAATAGTGCTGACCCCACAAGTTCTCAGATAATGACAGATAACTTTACGCCCCCAAAAATTTATTAGCAAAGCATTTGATCTAAGTAGCTTGCAAGTTGTCAATACCGCTATACTGGGGGCAATCCCAATCTCCAACAGTGGTGATGTGGTTAAAAGAGGTCCCACAGATGTGTAGGCTAGAAGAATCTCTAGTTAAAGGGGTACTACCGTGCTGACAACTTATCCCCTATCTAAAGGATAGGGGATAAGTTGCCCGATCGCGCGGGGTCCCGCCGCTGAGGACCCCCGCGATCTTGCATGCAGCAACCCGCTCTCATCAGGCCCCGGAGCGAACATCGCTCCGGGTCTGATGACTGCTGTTCATGGGGCAAGAGTATCGTGACATCACGGCTCCGCCCCATGTGATGTCACGCTCCGCTCCCTCAATGTAAGTCTATGGCAGGGGGCGAGACAGTTGTCTCGCCCCTGCCATAGACTTGCATTGAGGGGGCGGAGTGTGACGTCACAGGGGGCGGAGTGTGACGTCACGATGACCGGCCCCGTCATCAGACCCGGAGCGGATGTTCGCTCCTGGGCCTGATGAGAGCGGGGTGCTGCATGCGAGATCGCGATCATGCTACTTATCCCCTATCTTTTAGATAGGGGATAAGTTGTCAGCACGGTAGTACCCCTTTAAGAAGACTACCCATACCCCAAAAAATAGACTTTTCTTTTTTGAATCTTGTTTTTTTCCTTCACACACACATATTATACATATATACACACACACACACACACACACACATATAAACAGTGTGTGTTTAATAAATGCTTGTCAAGTTTAAATAAAAACAAAAACATAATCTGCAAATTCAAGTGGAACAGTTGGGATAATTTAACTTTAATGGTTACACTTTTTCAAACAGCTGCTGGGATTCATTGCCATGCTCTTGCCCTTGTCTGTCCAAATGAGGCGAGGCATGACTGAGCTAACATTTTCAAAGAAACTTCCTCGAACTTCAGTCTTAAAACCTTTATCACTCCCTGGGTCTTAATCGCCCCATTAGGCTGCCATTCTTTTCATTTTTCCAACCCTAATGTTTGTGGAGAGAGATGCCCAGAAACAGCAGGAAGCAGCATTAATAGAGAAATGTATAGCTTTAAACTTCACTTATGGGGCAGAGAAAGGAGGGGTCTTTATATTATTCTCTTGGCATCTTTGAATGTGCATTTCCCATATAATAAGTGAATAATAATATGGAGTGATTGGTAAGAGTGGCCTTTTTTCCCCTCTCCGCATTTAATAAAATGGCTATCCCAACAGGTGGTCCCTTTCAAAGTCTTAAAACCACAAGAATCGCAACAAAAGAGGCATCCGTACCTAATGTTCAGTGGGATTTAGAAAGCTGTTCTTTCTTTTGTTAATTGTCAGATTTAGCCATGTTCATTGCTGTTGAACCACAAATTCAAGGCATTTTTAATGGACAGTTTTTTTTGTCCACAAATAGACACTGACGGCTGCTGACTAGCCAGCTCGCAGTATTTGTTAGTGCAGGCCGGAAATGAGAGGTTAACAAGACACATGGACATTCCCACTTCTCAAATAGAGGGAGAACAAAGAACAGAGGAAGAAAGTGGAAAATCTAAGTTTTCATTCAAACAATGTCTAAATAAAAAAAAACCTGTCCACTACTGTACCGATGCCGCCTCTTACAATGTAAGTATGGCCTTTTGAATCTTTATAGAATTCAGAAAACAATGTCTTGTATTTCATTTTGGGTTAACCGAGTACAGCTTTTGAAAGTTACATAGGCTCTTAAATAATATTTCTTTTGGAAACTAAATTATAGATATTAGGGAGCCTATAGCAAATTTTACAATAAAGTCTTTATTGCGGCACTCTTTCCACAACAGGATAAGTCCATGGCCAGGTTTTTGTTTTTCCCATAAAAACCAATTCATGACCCTTGGACATATCCCCTTGATTGTAAAAAATGCAGAGGAGTCATGAGTCATGTGCAGGTTCTCAAAGCACAGTAGAAATGATATGGTACAACCATCATTCAGCCCCTTTTATCCAAGGGTCCATACCAGACACATAGCCTGACTCAATGGTACTTACACCTTTGAATGAACACCATGGCAGGGTATGGTGGGTCAAGTGATGTGACACATCCATCAGTAAGCTAAACTGAAACATACTGTGCATATGCTAGTTTTTCTGGATGTCTAGGACCTGAGCAAGTGCAAATCCTGTTTTGTAGAGATCCCTTTTGAGCTACGCTATGTGCAATGTGAAAAGGAACATTGTTGATCTCTACATCATCAGGCAGGATTACAATGAATAGTGACACCTCTATCATATAACTGGCTGATAGGACAGGAGCCACAATTAACAATACTGACTCAAGTCACAGAGCATGCCCACAACATTTGTCCATATTAAGTCAATGAGACATTTTCTTAGTTAAAAGAATTGATAAGTGATAAAAAGTTATCACCTATACATGGGACAGATTTTTCCCAGAGGTACATTGAACTATGTTAAGTGCCAGAGAGTGAATGAAGAGATGACTGAGCATGTGCACTGCTGCACCACTCACTCAGGGTACTAGGGACCTCCATTCCCATGACTAGTGGTCAGACCCCCATTGATTAGATATCATATCTAGTGAGCTTACCCGTCTCTTCAGGCCTTTTGGGCTACTGTCCTAGAAACGATCCCTTCAGTGACGGGGGCTATGGTTCCTAACTCCCCTGAAGCAACTCTGCTGTATATGCTTCACATGCCCTCTGTCACCTATAAGAAATCAATGACGCGTCACTTGCTGGCAGCCAAAATGGTTATCCTAGGGAAGTGAAAATCCCCTGATCCCCCTTCATCGAGTCATGGTTGGCTGAGATTGCTCATCTAGCACGCATGGAGGAACTGATTGCCCTAACCATTGCAGAAATTGACCATTATAATAAGACATGGCTGGACTGGCAGTCATTACAGTCCTCTCCAGCGTACTGTACCCTCTCCGGGAACCCTGTGGGATCGTGACCCTTTCCTTCCCTTGGGGTCTTTCCTTTTGTCTTTGTCCTTGGTATTTATAAATTGTTTTCATACTTGTTGTCCTCTTTTTTGTCCGTTTAGCATGGGTGTTTTTTACCATGTTTAGTTCGGGCTGGACTGCACTCCACTCCACTTTCTCACCCTGACTTCCTTCCTCACTATATTTACTTGGAGCCCATGAGACTATTCCTGCTGTTTTCTACCCCTTTTCCATTATGTTTAGCCTTATGAATAACTACTTTGTTCTTTGTTGTGGCTCATCTGCCTCTCAAGTTGCACCTTGCTAATTGTTATTTGGATGGTGTGCGAACCGTTGCCATGTTGTGGTCAGTTTTTGTCTTTTATTATACTTAAAGGGGTTATCCACCATAAGGTGATTGTAATACATACCTGGCAGACAGTAATGGACATGCTTAGGAAGGATCTGTGCTGGTCTTGGAGCTAAATGGCTATGTTGTGAAATTACCATAACGTCGTGGTTAACTTTTTGTAAACTGGGTATTTCCGTGCAAGTTTGTTCTCTCAAAATAAAAATCTTGTTTACTTGTTTGTAAGTGTGAGGTCACTTTCCTCCCTCCAACACATCAGCCACCGCACCATTAAAACACAAATGAGTTGTATTCCATTTAAATTACCATTTTTTTTCTAACCAGGGTGCCTACAGCTGTTGAAAAATTATCTCTCTCCCACCTAGCAGTTGCTCCACCCATTGAAGCAGACAGGCTCCCTTTGAACACCTGACTAGTGATGTCATGTCTCAGCCGCACTGCAACCTGTGAAAACCTGAGACCTGACTAATTTTGTATGCTGCTAAAAATAAATTTTGGGGGTGAAAATCAAAGAAGAATTGCAAGACCACTGTCACACAGGTACAGACACTGTATTATGAACTACACTAACTTTACAGACCCTGTAGCATAGTCAAGTAAAAAAAAAATCCTGGAATACCCCTTTAAAATGTAATAAATCTTTTAATGAGAAAAAGCTATTACAACAAATCATTATATGATGAATAATATGGTAATAAAGGGCAAGAATATCAGTAATTCCAATAATTCCAGTAGGTTGTAGAATCATTACTTCTGAATACAGTTATTAAAGTGTCACTATACTCTAAGTTTACACATTACATTGCATTTTGGTGACGCTTTGTTCTGCTTTGTTAAATGGCAATATGATTCTCTATAATGAGGAAAGACATTTACAGCAAATTATCTCCATTGAATTCTAGCAGACAACTGATATGTAAATAACCAACATTTAACAAGACCCTCTCCGCTGCTCAACTTAGATGTTACTGCAAATAATGTGCGGTATGGCACTGACTGTGTGTGCGGCCTTGTCTTCCTACGAGAACACCATCTGGCTTTTGTTTTGCAAGCAATTAGCAATTTATTTAAAAAAAAAAATGAAAGTTCTCTTTTACGGCAAAAAATTTGATCTACAGAAGCAGATTATACATTAATGTGACTCGATGTGAAATGAGGCCACGCAGAATGTGATATATCTGCTTTCCATTACCTTTCACTTCTAGGAATGTATTGACAATTTTCTCTGTTAATATGGCCTTGTGTGTTTGGCATGTGGTTTTCTGTGTTTTGGGAAGAATATTATAGTGTTATTTGTTTATGAAAATAAAAATGGAAAAGTATTCTAATGCCGATGAAGGGATGAAGCACAAACTGTGCAGCTGGAACATACAGCAGTTCATAAGTACTGGAAGAATAAAAATGATTAAATACAGTAACCCCCCGACCTACGATGGCCCCAACATATGATAAAATCGACATACGATGCCCTCTCAGAGGCCATCACATGTCGATGTCAGCATCGACATACGATGCTTTTATATGTCGGGGCCATCGCATTAACTGCTATCCGACAGCGCAAAATGCTTAAGCTGCTGTCGGATAGCAGTTTAAGCATCCCTGGCAGGTTCGCTTACCTATTCCCGCTGCTCCGGGTCCACTTTGCGATCCTCCGGTGTCTTGCGCATCTTCTCCAGGGTCCAGGCCTTGGTTTCCGGCGTCGTTATTATGTCACTACGCACGCCGCGCCGGCGCAGCAGCGTAATAACGTCACCAGAAAGCGAGGCCCGGACCCTGCAGAAGATGCGGAAGAAGCCGGAGGATCGCGAAGAAGACACCGGAGCAGCGGGACAGCATTGGGAGCCCCTGGGACAGCATCGGGAGCGGTGAGGACCTGGTCCGGAGCGACGGGGACAGGTGAGTACAGCTTTCTATACTTTATATTGCACGGATCCCTCAACATACGATGGATTCGACAAACGATGGGTCGTTTGGAACGAATTACCATCATATGTTGAGGGACCACTGTAGAAGTATTTTACAAATGTTTAACTTTCTGGCACCAGTTGATTTTAAAAAAAAATGTTTTAAATGTTTTCCAGTGGAGTACTGGAACCTGTTGGGGATGGAGGACGTACAGGTATGCCCTCGCATCCTGGTACTTAAGGATGGAGGGCGTACCTGTACGCCCGTGGGAATTTTGGTCCCGCCGCGTGCCGGGCGGGGACCGGACCGGGTTGAATGCTGATATCTATCAGCAGGCATCCCATAGCAATGCCTAGGGGGGTCCTGAGAATCCCCGCCTCCCCAATTCAGATCGGAGATTTGCGGCGATTCCGGGCCAATCGGGTCACTGGTTTAACAAGACAGGGATGGGGGGGACCGGTGAATGGAGGATAATTTTAACATTATTATTTACAATTGGTCAGTAGAATGACCACCAGTATCCATTTTTTCCCATTCTCTTGAAAGGTAAAACTTTACTTTTATTGCCAACGGTTTAAAAATCTCTACCACACAGTTCTCTTAGTGCCAATGTATCTGGGATTTAGCAGCTTTGCTGCTTAATCTGTGAATAGAATATTGGCATAGTGGCAGACCATACCTATTTGCTGGAGAGAACTGCGGCAGAACTAAAAAACACAGGCGCATATCCCGTCCGGCGTTTCGCCACAGGCAGTGGCTTTCTCAAGGACTCTGGGGCAATGGCGTCCAAACGAGCTCAACAGGGGTTCTTACCACCTCCTATCAGTGATGTCCCAATCCATCATAACCAATCACTAAAAGTTCCCTCTAGATTGGTGCATAACTTGTTTGACAAGTCTGACAGCCAATAGTATCCTTAATACTAACCAATAGGTTTCTACCATGGTGCTACATCTCTGACGTAGGTGCGTGATCCGGAGATGCGCGATCTGTTAGTTAGTATCCATGCATAGCAGTCACCATGCGCATGTCTGCGCTGGACGACATGCGCGAGCTGATAGCCGTCAGAGCGAGCAAAAGACTTGATACGTGTCTGCGCACCAATCCCTGCGCGAACAGTTAGATTTTATAATGTGGTATAAGTTCAATTACATCTGCCTGCGCAGTACTATGTGTGCGAACTGTTAGTTTCTCTGCAGCATTTACTTAAAATGATTTTGTATTGTGTACCTTTATGTCTGATTGTGCATGATCATTAAAGGGGTATTCCGCCCCTAGACATCTAAGATGTCAGACCGCCGCGGTCCCGCTGCTGGGGAGCCCCGGGATCGCCGATGCGGCACCGTGCTATCATTACTGCACAGAGCGAGTTCGATCTGCACATAATGACGGGCAATACAGGGGCCGGAGCATCGTTACATCATGGCTCCGCCCCTCGTGACGTCACGGCCCACCCCCCTCAATACAAGTCTATGGGAGGGGGCGAGGCGGTTGTCACGCCCCCTGCCATACACTTGCATTAAGGGGCAGAGCCATGACGTCACGCTGCTCCGTCCCCTGTATCGCCCGTCATTATGTGCAGAGCGAACTCGCTCTGTGCAGCAATGATAGCGCAGTGCCACAGCGATGATCCCGGGGCTCCCCAGCAGCGGGACCGCAGCGGTCTGACATCTTATCCCCTATCCTTTGGATAGGGGATAAGATGTCTAGGGGCGGAGTACCCCTTTAAAGACTTTTGATGTTTTTTTCTTTTTCTTATGGACTAGTTTATGATAGAAGATAGATCACAATAACTAGATAGAATAGTGGATGGTTTTTATTTCATTAGGAGATTTTAGACTATCCAAGACCTCCTATGTTTTCCAATGTATACATGTTGCAAGCTTATATTATTCCATATTGGATTTTTATTTTAATTAATATCACTCAATGTGATCCCCAGATATCTAAATCATACGCATAATCAAAAATGCTAGATGTTCATTCATGTTGGATGAAACTAGTTTTTCATATTGAATTTATTACTTTTCTTTCCATTGATCTTATTATCATACACAGTATAGTCGAGGGGGGAAAAATGGGGAAGGGGGTAGGGGCGGGGGGGGGGGGGAAGAAGGGGAGGAAAAAACACTTAAATTTATTGCAGATGTATTAGGGAACCATGGATCGGTATTTTGTTCAAGTAAGGCTCATGAAATTTCTCAGTTTAACTTACATTATTAATTTTGACGGATAGGTACAAGGGGGGGGGGGGTGGCTCAAGGCAATTCATAGTATATTTTATTGACTTATTGGCGAGATATTTATAAAAAGGCTGAATAGGTAAATCCTTTGTTGACTCCTTGTGGGCTCAATGATTTGAGGCGGTGAATCCAACATGAGTCTTCGTGTAAGAATAATTTATTAAGATTACCCCGTCGGGGTCCAAGTTATCTGGGTAATGCCCCAAAAACGGATGGATAAGGGGTTTTCTACATGTATCTCTCTCATATGGCGTGAAAGTGGAGTATCAGTCCTTGTATTTATTGTACTATGTTTGGATATTCTTCTCTGTAATTGTTGTATCGTTTTACCAATATACAATTTTGGGCAGTCACATTGTGCCGCATATACAATTCCTACAGATTGACAGTTGATAAATTGACGTATCTCATATGTGCGATGATCTACTGGATTGGTAAATTGTTTTGTTCGGGGTAGGTAGGAGCAGAAGGTACATCTCCAACATGGGTGGGATCCTGTGACTGGAGATCTCAGCCATGTGGGGAAGGCTTCCTCTTGGTAAAAACTATGAAGTATTCTTGG
This sequence comes from Hyla sarda, assembly GCF_029499605.1. Lineage (NCBI taxonomy): Eukaryota > Metazoa > Chordata > Amphibia > Anura > Hylidae > Hyla > Hyla sarda. Next base: position 35,625,656 of record NC_079199.1, on the reverse strand, counting down.
AAATTTTTTCCCCTTCGATAGGTGATAGAGGGATAGGTAGTAATCAATTCTGCAATATCTGAATCTGAAGTTAACAATGGCCAGTAACGTTGGAAAATCAATAGAATTTTGGAGTTTTGTAGGTCAAAAGTTCCAATACATCTTATAGTTTGTTTTCCTGTCTGGATAGGTTTGTCGGTAAGTAATTCTTGACGTGGTGTAGCTTTTGCACGTGCATATGCACGATGCAATACTTTTTTAGGATAGCCTCTGGCTGTGAAACGTCTGTACAATAAGTCACATTCTTGTTGAAAATCTTGTTTGTTGCTACAGTTGCTTTTTGCTCTTAAATATTGTCCAACTGGTATTCCCCTTTTCAGGGGTGTTGGATGGTAACTACGCCAGTTCAAAAAACTAATTGTTGAAGTTGGTTTGCGGTATATGTTAGTGGTGATTTATGGATATAGTGAGATCCAAAAAGTGAAAAAAAGATACATGAATTTCTGAGGTGAAGTGCATACCAATCGTGTTAGTGTTGGTGTTGAGTGTATGAACAAAAGTGTTAAAGTGCTCTTTAGTGCTATCCCAGAAAATTAAAATGTCGTCTATATAACGACCCCAAAAAAAATATATGTGACGTAAACTCAATAAGTGATTCTGAAAAAAACAATAGTGGCTTTTTGAGAGAGAATTAATCTGGAATCTAAGGCCATGTGTGTTTACAAAGCCCCCATGGTGCCAGAACAGTGGACCCCACATGTGACCCCATTTTGGAAACTACACCCCTCACAGAATGTAATAAGGGGTACAGTGAGCATTTATGCCTCACAGGTGTCTGACCGATTTTTTGAACAGTCGTCCGTAAAAATGAAAAATTTTATTTTTCATTGGCACAACCTACTGTTCCAAAGATCTGTCAAACGCCAATGGGGTGTAAATGCTCACTACACCCCTTATTAAATTCTGTGAGGGGTGTAGTTTCCAAAATGGGCTCACGTGTGTGGGTGGGGGGGTCCACTGTTCTGGAACCATAGGGGGGCTTTGTAAATGAACATGGCCCCCCGACTTCCATTCCAACCAAATTATCTCTCCAAAAGCCCAATGGCGCTGCTCTTCTGAGCATTGTAGTTCGCCCGCAGAGCACTTTACATCCACATATGGGGTATTTCCATACTCAGAAGAAATTGGGCTTTTTCTCCTATTACCCCTTGTGAAAATGAAAAAGTTGGGGTAACACCAGCATTTTATTGAAGATTTTTTTATTATTATTACATCCCAATTTAACGAAAGTTCGTCAATCACCTGTAGGGTGTTAAGGCTCACTGTACACCTTATTACGTTCCTTGAGGGGTGTAGTTTCCAAAATAGTATGCCATGTGTTTTTTTTTTTTACTGTTCTGGCATCAGAAGGGCTTCCTAAATGAGACATGCCCCCCAAAAACCATTTCAACAAAATTCGCTCTACAAAAGCCCAATGTCGCTCCTTCCCTTCTGAGCCCTCTAGTGCACAGATCACTTTACATCCACATATGAGGTATTTCCTTACTCAAGAGAAATGGGGTTACAAGTTTTGGGGGGCATTTTCTCCTATTACTCCTTGTGAAAATGAAAAGTTTGGGTAACACCAGCATTTTAGTGTTAAAAATCTAATTTTTCATTTTCACGTCCCACTATAAGGAAAGTTTGTCAATCACTTTTGGGGTGTTAAGGCTCATTGTACCCCTTGTTTGTTCCTTGAGGGGTGTAGTTTCCAAAATTGTATGCCATGTGTTTTTCTTTTTTTTACTGTTCTGGCATCATGGAGGCTTCCTAAATGGGACATGCCCTGCAAAAACCATTTCAGCTAAATTCGCTCTCCAAAAGGACATTGTCGCTCCTTCCCTTCTGAGCCCTCTAGTGCACCCACAGAGCACTTTACATCCACATATGAGGTATTTCCTTACTCAAGAGAAAATGGATTACAAGTTTTGGGGGGGCCTTTTTACCTTTTACTCCTTGTAAAAATGAAAACACCTAAAAGGGTTTAAACTTTTTGAATGTCATTTTGACTACTTTGAGGGGTGCAGTCTTCATAATGGGATCCATTGTAGGGGATTTCCAACATTAAGACCCTCAAATTCACTTCTAAACTCAACTAGTCCCTGAAAAATTCTGATTTTGAAATTTGTGGGAAAAATTGGAAAATTGCTGCTATACTTTGAAGCCCTCTGATGTCTTCAAAAAGTAAATCATGTCAACTTTATTATGCAAACATAAAGTTAACATATTGCATATGCAAATCAATATGTAATTTATTTGACGTGTCCCTTTTCCTTACAAGCAGAGAGCTTCAAAGTTCGAAATAAGCTAAATCTTCAAATTTTTCCTGAAATTTTTGCATTTTTCACCAAGAAATTATGCAAGTATCGACGTTAATTTACCACTAACATAGTAGAATATGTCACGAAAAACTATTTTGGAACCAAATTTATAAGTAAAAGCATCCCAAAGTTATTAATGCATAAAGTGATAGAGGTCAGATTTGCAAAACATGCTCCTGTCCTTAGGGTCATAATGGGCTCTGTCCCCAAGGGGTTAAGTCTGTACCAGCAGACCTTTAAGTTTTTGCCAAAAGAGAAAAAAAATAAATCATAGATGGGCTTCAGACAATGTCAAAGTAAGTTAGCCAATGCTTTGGTATATCAAGTAGGTCTCCAATGGTCTCCAAACTGTGGCTCTCAGATGCTGCAAAACTCCAACTCCAAGCATGCCCGGACAGCCAACGACATGCTAGGAGTTGTAGTTTTGCAATATCTGGAGCATTTGGTCTACAGCATTTGCAACCTGTTATTTATAGACCGTCATGAGTGAGACTCAGCTCTTGCGCAAGCACTTTCTGCTTCCAAAGCCAAGCTGTGTACCTCACAATCCGAAGTCATTAAAACATAATCCTTTGCCGACTAGCAGCTATATTGATTATGGCAACTAGACGATTACATAGAACTCATTGAAAGCCGGCAGATCTAGAAGTAATTACATTTTCATCTTGTAATGATCTAATTTCTCCATCTGTAAAGCACTGGGCAAGGCGGCATAAAGAAATTGGTTTTTAACAACGTCAATATACATCTGAAGAAATCCATGAATGCCGCGCTCGAGCCGCCGACTCTGGCATGCTGCTTTATGGGGTTCTTCTTAGAAAATAAAAAAAAAAGATGTTTGTTTTGCTTCATTTCGCCTGCGCGTATGTAAACACTCATTGATTTGTGGAGGTCGATACATGTGCTGTAAAGCTCGATTCTTTCATAGGAACGACTCACAGACTTCGGAGCAGCACACCTGGGGAGGCTTTACAACCAAAAGCCATTTAGAGCTAAAAATATTTAATTGTCGAATACATAGGTAGGGAGGGGAAAAAAAAAAGTTACCAGCAGATTAAAAGGTACCATCCGGAAGCTAAGAAAAAAAAAAAAAGGAACATTTCTTTTCCAGTTTAGGCTGTTGAATATCCTAATGGACTGATGAGAATGAATGCATCAAAAAAAAGTTGCTGATAGTGGCCCATTTTGTCGCATCACTGCATCCCCAACAAAAAAAAAACATCATTGCATACAGGAATGTTGTTGAGGCTGTGTCTGTCAGACTTTAACACCAAAGGGCATAACTATGGAGGTGCAGAGGTTGCAGTTACACACTGGTCAGTCTTAGGGCGTACTAGCAGCAGCATGGAAGACATTATAGAGCAGTACACAAAAGTATAAGCAGATGCCTTTAGATGCATGCAGGAAATACACTCAAACATATATTGTTGTCTACCTGATTCCTGGTGATATGACAGGGGAAAACGAGTTAAATCAAAATGACAAATCATAGGAGAATCAAGTTCTGGAAATATCAAGTTTTTCTGGGTGTTCGTACTAGGATTAGGATAAGTACCTCAACTGAGCTGGTATTGTGACCGCCTGCTCAATTATTACGAACGTGTCAGCAGTGTTCAAGAGAAACATAAATGTATGAGCTATGAATCACAAACCGCCTTGGAAAACATGGATACTAACCTATGTGTGGCAGAATACTAACAACATACTAATCACATGCAACATAGTATGTTGCACATAACAATACCTCTGAGAGAATATTGTAATGTGTAATATCTTTTAAGCTTTTAGCGATTGATATAAAAATAGTGTTTTGAAGTCTCAGTAATTGTCAGAGAGAATTTTTTGAAACACAGACGGAGCATAAATCAGTGCAAGTGTAAGCTGTGAAACACTTACTACAAGCTGCAACCTAGTCTTTCTTAAAGGGGTTATCCAGGAAAAAACTTTTTTCTATATCAACTGGCTCCAGAAACAAATTAGTAAATTACTTCTATTAAAAAAATCTTAATCCTTTCGGTACTTACGAGCTGCTGAAGTTGACTTGTTCTTTTCTGTCTAAGTGCTGTCTGATGACGTGTCTTGGGAACCGCCCAGTTTAGAAGCAAATCCCCAGAGCAAACCTCTTCTACTCTGTGCAGTTCCCGAGACAAGCAGAGATGTCAGCAGAGAGCACTGTTGCCAGACAGAACACAACAGCTCAACTTCAGCAGCTGATAATTATTGAAAGGATTTAGATTTTTTAATAGAGGTAATTTACAAATCTCTAACTTTCTGGAGCCAGTTGATAGAGAAAAAAAAAGTATTTTTTGCTGGAATACCCCTTTAAGCCACTTCCCCCTCCCCTCTCCATAGAATTTTAAGGAAAGCTGTAACACAGGGAGCCATCTGAAGACAGACTTGAGCTGTTTTGGAAGAGAGAATGAGGAGTTTAGATGACAGGTAAAAGCAGGAAGTCCACCGAATGCAGAGATATACACCATCAATACTAGCTAGTATCAAAGTAACGTTTTATTATTATTCTGACAACTGGCACAGAGAGAATGATTCCACTATTACACAACTTAGATAACAAGAAACTGCTATTTACAAAACACTTCTTTTAATAGTATGCAGAGGATCTACATAATCTGCAGATTTGGTATTTTCCAAAGTCTACGCCATTATATTTACACTTTTTTTTTCTGATTTAGGGTCTATTCACACGTACAGTATTCTGCGCAGATTTGATGCGCAGGATTTCAAGATGTGTTCAGTTTACATTGAAATCTGCAGCAGAAAATCCTGCACATCAAATCTGCACATAATACTGTAGGTGTGAATAGGCCATAAAGGGGTACTCTGGTGTAAGCCAATATTATCTTTTATTTATCACACTGTTGCTCCATATGTGCTTCTTGTTGCTGCAGCAAGAGTGGGCAGAGCTTCAACAGCAGCCCATGTGGGTAGAAGACTGGAAACCTGTGTTGCCACATATTCAGAAGTTGAAAAGCGCAATTCCCAAGTTTTAGGCTCGCTCAATCTTTAGCTCCAGCATGGGAAGACGCAGGCCATGCTGGGCGATACAGTCGCCGAGGCATTTGTACCAGACTCAGCAAACTCAGCTAAGCGTGGCACGACTGCCTTGGCAACTGTATCCCCCAGCGTGGCCAGCGTCTCCCAATGCTGGAGCTGAAGACTGCACGGGCCTAAAACTAAGGACTGGCACTTTAAGATCATCCTCTGGAGAGGATAAATACTGACCATGACAGTGTTTATAGCCTCCTGGCAGCTGCACTGTCATGTAAACATAGCAAGAAAAAGAAGACCATATATAAATACTAATTTACAATAGTAACTTCCCCAATATCTACGCTAGATACTTCTACAGCTAGAGTAGACAATATCCACAGCAAAATCCATAGGACTACATCTTTTCCAACGACTCCATGTTTGCTTTTTTGTAGAGGGACTGCCTGAGAGCGTTTATTTTTTGGTCAAGTTCCATCAATGAGTAGCTCTAAAAAACAGAATATAAATATAACAATCTAACCAGAAGTATGCATATGCTTTCTATTTAGGTTTATTATTTTATATATTAATTATTTATGACATTTTTGCCTAGTAACATTGGATCCATGTTGATACATATTACAACAGATCCCATTGTTTGCTTTTGGGTCAGCTAAGGTTTTAGTGAGCAGATACAACTAGTCTGCCAGTGGCAATAGACTTAAATTGCTTTAATTGCTTAAAAGGGGTACTCCGCCCCTAGCCATCTTATCCCCTATCCAAAGCCTGCGGCACCCAGGCTTTTGGTGCACGGAGAGAACTTTGCTCTGTTCCAGATGACTGGTGATGCGGGGCAGAGGCTGGTGATGTCACATCCACGCCACACACCCTCAATGCAAGTCTATGGGAGGGGGCATGGTGGCCGTCATGCCCCCTCCCATAGATTTGCATTGAGGGGGTGTGGCCATGACGTCACGAGCCTCTGGTGCTGCACCAGACGCTCTAAACGAACACCGATGCAGCAGGGAGATCGTGGGGGGGTCCCGTCCCCTGACCACACTAATCACCAAGAAATCTCGTATCCACAGAAGATGTAACTTTTCATCTTGGGATAGCCTCATTAAAAGATTTTGTGAAGCTGCACACACAGTGCGGTAGGGCTTCACAAGCCTATTCTAACCAAATCTATGATAATAAAGTAGACTGCTGTTTAGTCAACAATAAACAGCTTTGTAATCCTTCCGGGAGTCAGCTGGACAGTTGGGGCCCAGGGTCCACACCACGTCTCTTCACTTACTTCACGCTGTTGATTGATAGACGGTATGAATGTAGAAGAAGTACACAGGGCTGCTGCAGGCAGGCAAGCACTGTGTGTGTGAATCAACAAAGGGACGTAGCCAATGCAGCTTCACAAGCCTATTCTGGGTGAGTTGCATTTTAAGAATGTGCTGCTATATATATATTATATATATATATATATATATATATATATATATATGTGTATGTTACATAAGCACAGAAATTATTTGCCATTGATTACATCCAGTAGGGTTTTTAAAAGGGGTACTCCGGTGGAAAACTTTGTTTTTATATCAACTGGTGCCAGAAAGTTAAACAGATTTGTAAATTACTTCTATAAAAAAATCTTAATCCTTCCAGTACTTATTAGCTGCTGAATACTACAGGGGAAATTATTTTCTTTTTGGAATACAGAGCTCTCTGCTGAATCACAAGCACAGTGCTCTCTGCTGACACATCTGTCCATTTTAAGAACTGTCCAAAGTAGGAGAAAATTCACAAAGCAAACATATGCTGCTCCGCACAGTTCCTAAAATGGACAGAGATGTCAGCAGTGAGCACTGTGGTCATGATGTCAGCAGAGAGCTCTGTGCTCGTGATGCCAGCAGAGAGCACTGTGTTCCAAAAATAAAAGAATTTCTTCTGTAGTATTCAGCAGCTACTAAGTACTGGAAGGATTAAGATTTTTTTTTTATAGAAGAAATTTACAAATCTGTTTAACTTTCTGGCACCAGTTGATTTAAAAAAATAAAGTTTTTTTCCGATCAGCTGGGACGCAGGCGGAGGTCTCCTTACCTGACTCCGCGGCGCCCGATCGTCGATTGATTGCTCCAAGCCTGAGCTACAGGCTTGAGCAATCAAGCCCCTATCTGACTGATCGTGCAAAGCTATGGCTTTGCAGGGATCAGCATAGGAGATCAGTGTGTGCAGTGCTATAGGTCCCTATGGGAGCTATAGCCCTGCCAAAAAAAAAAAAAAAGTGAAAAAAAGTTAAAGGTCATTTAACCCCTTCCCTAATAAAAGTTTGAATCACCCCCCTTTTCCTATAAAAAAAAAAAAAAAAAACTGTAAATAAAAATAAATAAAAAGCAATCAAAAAGTCTAAACAACACAAAAATGGAACCGATAAAAACTTCAGAACACGGCGCAAAAAATGAGCCCTCATACAGCCCTGTATGCAGAAAAATAAAAAAGTTACAGGGGTCAGAAGATGACAATGTTAAACGTATAAATTTTCCTGCATGTAGTTATGATTTTTTCCAGAAGTGTGACAATATCCAACCTATATAAGTAGGGTATCATTTTAACCGTATGGACCTACAGAATAATGATAAGGTGTTATTGTTACCCAAAAATGCACTGCGTAGAAACGGAAGCACCCAAAAGTTACAAAATGAAATTTTTTCTTCAATTTTGTCGCACAATTATTTTTTTTTTCCGTTTCGCTGTGGATTTTTTGGCAAAATGACTAATGGCACTGTAAAGTAGAATTGGTGGTGCAAAAAATAAGCCATCATATGGATTTTTAGGTGCAAAATTTAAAGCGTTATGATTTTTAGAAGGTGATGAGGAAAAAATGAAAATGCAAAAACGGAAAAATGCTGAGTACTTAAGGGGTTAACCCCTTAAGGACGCAGGACGTAAATGTACGTCCTGGTGAGGTGGTACTTAACACACCAGGACGTACATTTACGTCCCGTGCATAACCGCGGGCATCGAAGCGATGCCCGTGTCATGCGCGGCTGATCCCGGCTGCTGATCGCAGCCAGGGACCCGCCGGCAATGGCCGACGCCCGCAATCTCGCGGGCGTCCACCATTAAGCCCTCAGGTGCCGGGATCAATACAGATCCCGGCATCTGCGGCAGTGCGCGATTTGAATAAATGATCGGATCGCCCGCAGCGCTGCTGCGGGGATCCGATCATTCATAACGCCGCATGGAGGTCCCCTCTCCTTCCTCCGTCCGGCTCCCGGCGTCTCCTGCTCTGGTCTGTGATCGAGCAGACCAGAGCAGAAGATCACCGAAAACACTGATCTGTTCTATGTCCTATACATAGAACAGATCGGTATTAACAATCATGGTATTGCTATGAATAGTCCCCTATGGGGACTATTCAACTGTAAAAAAAAAAAAATGCAAAAAAATGTAAAAGTAAAAAAAAAAGTGAAAAATCCCCTCCCCCAATAAAAAAGTAAAACGTCCGTTTTTTCCTATTTTACCCCCAAAAAGCGTAAAAAAATTTTTTTATAGACATATTTGGTATCGCCACGTGCGTTAATGTCCGAACTATTAAAATAAAATGTTAATGATCCCGTACGGTGAACGGCGTGAACGAAAAAAAAAAAAAAGTCCAAAATTCCTACTTTTTTAATACATTTTATTTAAAAAAAATTATAAAAAATGTATTATAAGTTTTTTATATGCAAATGTGGTATCAAAAAAAAGTACAGATCATGGCACAAAAAATGATCCCCCATACCGCCGCTTATACGGAAAAATAAAAAAGTTAGAGGTCATCAAAATAAAGGGATTATAAACGTACTAATTTGGTTAAAAAGTTTGTGATTTTTTTTAAGCGCAACAATAATATAAATGTAATAATGGGCATCATTTTAATCGTATTGACCCTCAGAATAAAGAACACACGTCATTTTTACCATGAATTATACGACGTGAAAACGAAACCTTCCTAAATTAGCAAAATTGCGTTTTTCGTTTTAATTTCCCCACAAAAATAGTGTTTTTTGGTTGCGCCATACATTTTATGATATAATGAGTGATGTCATTACAAAAGGACAACTGGTCATGCAAAAAAACAAGCCCTCATACTAGTCTGTGGATGAAAATATAAAAGTTATTATTTTTAGAAGGCGAGGAGGAAAAAATGAAAACGTAAAAATTAAATTGTCGGAGTCCTTAAGGCCAAAAGGGGCTGAGTCCTTAAGGGGGTTAATATACGTACCTGTGAAGTCTGGATTTTTCTTCGCTTATTGGACATCTCCTACAATGCAGAAGAAAAAAAATTTATAGAAAGTTAATTGCTCACCAGAAATGTTTTTTGGTTTTTTTTCTCTCTCACGACAGCATCATGAGAAAGGTAATTTTCTCCCTTGGGGCAGGACTTCTGGCCATACATATAGCCGTCCCTCTGTCTCCCCAGTGGATTCCCCAGAGAACTGTTATTTTGACTAGATAACCAGGGACTATGTTTGGGCCATTTCCCTGTACATATACATTTACTTTGCAGAATTCAAATGTGTGGTCTGCTGAACCTTTAGTTCCAGCAAATTAAACATATCTGTGCTGGTAATGGACTGAGTATAGTCACTGGTTGACTATATTCAGTCCATTAAAGTCAAATGACCTCCTGACAGCATGCAACAGTACACGTTGGCAACCTTGGATGTCAGCACCTACCCAGAATGTACTGTCAAAAACATGATGTGAACAACCTAAAAGTGATTATATACACATAAAATAAAATATTTGTGCCATCATGAATTTCTGGAATAAATCAATTAAATAAAAACCACAGCAAAAGCGAACAAAAACAGGTTTGTTTTTTTTCTGTCATTATTATATTAGGTTTTCTTAAAGAAGTAGTGTTTAATGGAGGATCTGTTCACTATCCTGACCTGACTGTGCTAGTTAATACGTGCTTTGTTATTTTCAGGTGGCATTTCATGTCTGTTGTCCTGAATGGTGGGGGTCCTAGTGGTCAGACCAACACCAATCAGCTTATCCCCTATCTTAGGCTATGGACACCTTTGCACCAAATTTAATTAATAATTTTAATGTTTATTAATAATTTACTTCCTGAATACTAACTTGAACAACTTTCTATATAGTCTTTATTAAAATGTTTCTATCATTTAGCTGCTGCACTGCTTAAGATTAAATAAAAGCATGAGACGGACATTCTCGCATTATTAGAAACAGTATTAGGGAAGAGTGTTACACATCAGGGGACAAGGGAGAGAATCTGTAATGGACAGGTCCCACAGGCTGATGATAAGAAGGTAGGCAAACAAAAAATGATTTTATATGGGAGAATCAAATGGGCCGTGTACATGTGTGGGAAGAAAACAGAGCATCCACAGCAAAATGTAGAGGATGTAAAAGAAAAACTAAGCAAAGCAAGAAGTAAAAATGCTTTCAAAGTGTCCACAGCCTTTAAGGAAAGAAATCTTTATTTTTTTATATGTTAATGAGAATTCCTCCATTTTTCTGAGTCTTTGAGCCAAGTTATAATACTATGTAATAAGCTTCTATTACTTCAATGTGCCACTTTGTCCTGTTTTCATGCACAGGACCTTTGTGAAATTTAACTGTTGTCTCTGACTTTTCCCAGCATTCCATGTGCCCAGAGACAATAGGTCACTTGGTCTTCAGGGGGCATGGTTACCTTGCAGTAGGTGGGTGTATAGCATTATTTCAGCCAATCCCTTTATCCTACTATCCACTGCAGAATAGCCAGGCTCCCTGGAGACCATGTGATTTGTGACATATTGTCTCTGGCCACATGGAAAGGTCAAGGATCACAAAAATAAAAAGACTTGCACTAAAGCACTTCCAGTTGAGGTCCCGTAGGCGGGACAAAACGGCGCACGGTGGTACTAGAAGCATATTCTAACTTGGCATATTATAATATTTATTTATATTATACTAGATGCATATTATAACTTGGCATATTATATTCATTTATTATATTAGAAGCATATTATAACTTGGCATATTATATTAGAAGCATATTATAACTTGGCATATTATATTCTTACATTTATTAATATATTTTATTTATTAATTATTTATTTAATTTATATTATATAACATTTATTTTATTTATTTAATAAATAAATATAATAAATAAAATATTATAATATGAATTTAAGTAAATCATTTAAGCATATTAAAGCATATAATCATATTAGATTATAACTTGGCATATTATATGTATTATTTTATTGATATTTCATATTATATCATATCAGGCATCATGTGCTCAAAAAAGGTAATATATAGTATATTACACTGTATTACAACTTGGCATCATGGGCTCAAAGATGAAGAAAAAAAAAAATAATAATCTACCGTCTACCGCTAGACTGCACGGAGGCCATGTCTATGGAAGCGCCGATGATTGACGAGTGCTGGACTCTGGTCTCTTCGGAGCTCCCATAGAGACCAATGGAGCGCGTGCCATCTACCGCACCCACTCCTCAGATAACATGTAAATAGATAAATGGGTTACAAGGATACCCTAAGAACAAATATAGTCACCTAGAAATTAAATTAGAATATAGAGTTTTCCAAAAGAGAAAAAGTAGGTGCTTAAAACTTAACTTTTACTACAGATAATTATTTAAAATACACCAACACAGTCTTAACGTGGATACCAAAATATATAAACAAAATATTAATAATAACACTGTCTACCTAAGACTAGGGATACCACTAATCCGCAATTCGGCGGTTCATGTGTAGGTATCACTGTAATGATTAACCAAACCCCAAGGCAGAAGCCCGGGGTGAAAAACCCCTTTTAGAATCAACCCTTCAGGGTTGATTCTAAAAGGGGTTTTTCACCCCGGGCTTCAGCCTTGGGGTTTGGTTAATCATTAGTTAAGGGCCCCTTACTGCCCTACGGTCATTTAGGTAAATAGGTATCACTGTAGTAACAAAATATGGATTCAATCCACAAATGTATTATTCATTATTCTCCACATTGTTACTCAAAAGGTTCAAAACTATTTGTACACATTGTTAGTATACACATGACCCAGGGTTAGATTCATACATATACATCATGTGGATAATCCCCAGCCCCGACGCGTTTCTGCGGGTGTCTATGTGCCCCAAAATAGTATGGCACCCGCTTCCTCAGGGGAAATTTATAGGGAGAAACATCTTATAGCAACAGACATTTTTTTTGTTAGTTAGTGTTGCTCTTGTGTAACAACGAAGAAATAAAAAAGAGGAGAATTCCACAAACAATGTATTCTGACAAGTGGACACCTCATTGCAACCTCAGAACACTCTCAACCGTGGGCCTGTTCTGGAGATCGTGGCGGGTCCCAGCAGTCGGACCTCCCGCAATCAGCTACTTATCGCCAATCCTGTGCATAGGGGATAAGTTAATTTAGGCTGCAGTACCCCTTTAACACCTTTATTTTTCTTTTGCATATATTTTTAAAGATATAGACGGTGAGAATAGGATCTAAAGTGGTTACTAATGAATAAAATATAAATAAAATATATGATAAAATAAACCGTTACTTTGTTTGGAAACCTGCTGAGGCGTAGTACTTAGGAGAACATGGCTGGAGGTGTATGGCCAAGTATTGATATTCAGTGAAGCACATTCAATTTCGAAGTCAGAAAATATGGCATAAATGAGTTGGACGCGGCAAAGACTCTCAGAGGGCAGAATGACAAAAAAAAATTATATAAAGCACATTAGAATAAATCTGAATCGTATTTCTTAATTCGTAGGTTTGCTTGTCTACAATCCGATAACGTATGTGAATACACATATGATTATAGGACTCCAACTAAATAGCACACTACAACAACTAACAATTTCTCGACGTATCTTCGGTGTCTGCCGGCAGCAGCAGGAGTCAGAACATCACGTCCCAGCGGCACACAGTAATGTGGAAGCAATTTAACGCCGGGAATGATTGCACTTTTAGGGATAAAAAGAAACGTTAATGCATTAAAGGGGAACTGCATAAAACCGCACAAGAGCCTTCGTATGAAGAAAGATTTTTTGTGTAGATCAGTGTTTCCCAACCAGGGTGCCTCCAGCTGTTGAAAAACTACAACTCCCAGCATGCCCGGACAGCCGTTGGCTGTCCGGGCATGCTGGGAGATGTAGTTTTGCAACAGCTGGAGGCACCCTGGTTGGGAAACCCTAAAAGAGACTATAAACATTTCTTTCTATTTTAGTGTGAGTTTTCTATTAATACAGTTTTGTGAGGTTTTTTCACAGAATTTTTTTTAAAGACTACATTCGCACTACAACTACGATACGCGGCTGCGGTAGATTTAAAAACCAGCCGCTGTCCTATCCCCGTTGGATAGGCCTAGGGGATAAGATGTTTTCCAGCGGAGTACCCCTTTAACCCCTTAAGGACTCAGCGCATTTTGACCTTAAGGACTAAGACCGTTTTATTTTTAAGTTTTCGTTTTTTCCTCCTCCCCTTCAAAAAATCATAACTCTTTTATATTTTCATCCACAGACTAGTATGAGGGCTTGTTTTTTGCGCGACCAGTTGTCCGTTGTAATGCCATCACTCACTTTACCATAAAATGTATGCCGCAACCAAAAAAAAAAATTATTTGTGTGGGTAAATTAAAAAGAAAACCGCAATTTAGCAAATTGTGGAAGGTTTTGTTTTCACGCTGTACAATTTATGGTAGAAATGACACTTTTCTATTACTGTTGCACTTAAAAAAAAAAAAAAAAAAAAAACGCTAACTTTTTAACCAACTTACCGTATATACTCGAGTATAAGCCGACCCGAGTATAAGCCGAGACCCCTAATTTCAACCCAAAATCCCAGGAAAAGTTATTGACTCGAGTATAAGCCTAGGGTGGGAAATACCTCATCCCCCCCCTGTCATCATCCAGACCCGTCATTAACATCCTCATCATCATCCCCTTGTCATCATCCCACACATCCCCCCTTCATCATCCCCTTATCATCCCACACATCCCCCCTTCATCATCCCCTTATCATCCCACACATCCCCCCTTCATCATCCCCTTGTCATCATCCCACACATCCCCCCTTCATCATCCCCTTGTCATCATCCCACACATCCCCCCTTCATCATCCCCTTATCATCCCGCACATCCCCCCTTCATCATCCCCTTATCATCCCACACCCCCCCCCTTCATCATCCCCACACCCCCCCCTTCATCATCCTCTTCTCATCATTCGCCCTCAGTGGTCTTCAACCTGCGGACCTCCAGAGGTTTCAAAACTACAACTCCCAGCAAGCCCGGGCAGCCATCGGCTGTCCGGGCTTGCTGGGAGTTGTAGTTTTGAAACCTCCGGAGGTCCGCAGGTTGAAGACCACTGCGGCCTTCAACATCATCCAGCCCCCCTCTCACCCCCTTTAGTTCTGAGTACTCACCTCCGCTCGGCGCTGGTCCGGTCCTGCAGGGCTGTCCGGAGAGGAGGTGGTCCGGTGGGGAGGTGGTCCGGGCTGCTATCTTCACCGGGGGCGCCTCTTCTCCGCGCTTTTGGCCCGGAATAGAGCCGTTGCCTTGACAATGACGCAGAATTACGTTGGCAATGAACGCACCTCTGCGTCGTTGTCACGGCAACGTGACTATTCTGAGGCCGGGCCCGAAGCGCTTAGAAGAGGCCTCCCCGGTGAAGATAGCAGCCCGGAACCAGTATCCCACCGGACCACCTCCTCACCGGACAGTCCTGCAGGACCGGACCAGCGCCGAGCGGAGGTGAGTACTCAGAACTAAAGGGGGTGAGAGGGGGCTGGATGATGTTGAAGGCCGCAGTGGTCTTCAACCTGCGGACCTCCGGAGGTTTCAAAACTACAACTCCCAGCAAGCCCGGACAGCCGATGGCTGCCCGGGCTTGCTGGGAGTTGTAGTTTTGAAACCTCTGGAGGTCCGCAGGTTGAAGACCACTGCGGGTGGGGGAGTTCACTCGAGTATAAGCCGAGGGGGGTGTTTTCAGCACGAAAAATCGTGCTGAAAAACTCGGCCTATACTCGAGTATATACGGTAGTACGTTTAAAATCCCCCTATTTTGAAGACCTATAACTTTTTCCTTTTTCCGTATAAGCGGTGGTATGAGGGCTAATTTTTTGCGCCGTGATCTGTACTTTTTATGAATACCATATTTGCTTCTACAAAACTTTACATTTTTTATAAATTTTTTTTGGAATAAAATGTTATAAAAAAGCAGCTATTTTGGACTTTTTTTTTCTTTTTTTTTTTACGTTCACGCCGTTCACCATACGGGATCATTTACATTTTACAAGTTCGGATATTTACGCACGCGGCGATACCAAATATGTATATAAAAATTTTTTTTTTTTTTTTTTTTTTTTTTTTTCACACTTTTTGGGGGTAAAATAGGGAAAATGGGACAATTTACATTTTTATTGGGGGAGGGGGTTTTTCAAATTTTTTTACTTTTATTTTTACACTCTTATAGTCCCCATAGGGGACTATTTATAGCAACCATTCGATTGCTAATGCTGTTCAGTGCTATGTATAGGACACAGCACTGATCAGTATTATCGGTGATCTTCTGCCCTGGTCTGCAGGAAAGGCAGATCAGAGCAGAAGACTCCCGGAAGGCAGCGGAGCCAGGTGAGGGGACCTCCATCTGCCGTGCAGGATGATCGGATCGCCGCGGCAGCGCTGTGGGCGATCCAATCATCCTGTTAAGTGACCGCGATGCTGCAGATGCCGTGATCTGTATTGATCACGGCATCTGAGGGGTTAATGGCGGACATCCGCGGGATTGCGGGTGTCCGCCATTACCGACGGGTCCCTGGTTGCGATCCACAGCTGGGACCTTCCGCGCATGATGCCTGCATCGCTCCGATGCCCGCGGTTATGCTCAGGACGTAAATGTACGTCCTGGTTCATCAAGTACCACATCACCAGGATGTACATTTACGTCCTGCGTCGTTAAGGGGTTAAAGAAGATGTCCAGTGCTGGGTACAAAACGCGCCATATTAGGGCCCCGTATGGGAGATCACGGGGGTATCCCAACGGTCGGACCCCCCCCCCCCCCCCACAATCAGACATTTATCCCCTATCCTGTGGATCTGCTAGAGCGCATTTCATACCGAGCACTGGACATCATCTTTAAGCCATACTGTGTTTTTGGAAAACCTGTTCCTTATTATAGTTCTTGTTCTCTCGGTCTCCTTGGGGTAATGGAGCCTCCAACACAGATGTTCACATGGGAGTCTCATTTACATAAAGCTGGAAAACCGCTTTAAAATTTATTAGGCTACTTTTTTCTGATGACATCACATGTGACATAAAACCTTAAAGTCCCACTTTAAAAAAGGTACTCACCATTGACTGAAAATACTCAGGGGAAATGCCTTCTAATTCCAAGATACGATCCTCTAACTTTTTAATTCTCTGATAAATGTCTTTTGGCACAGGACCTCCTAGATGTGTTCAGATTATACATTTATTATATTTATTTTAAAAAAAATAAAATAAAATTATCAAAATTCTAAAAATCAGTAAATTATAGAAAAAAACTAAACACATGGGGGAGATTTATGAAAACCTGCGTAGAGGAAGATTAATGCAGCTGCTCATAGCAACCAGCTTTCATTTTTCAGAGGCCTTTTTAAAAATAAAGGACGAAATCTGATTGGTTGCTTTGGACAACTGCACCACTCTTCCTCGGCACAGGTTTTGCTAAATCTCTCCCCTAAGGCCTTTATAAAAGGAACATTTTATAATTATTAAAAGGGTTACCCCAAGATTAAAACGTATCCCCAATCCACAGGATAGCAGCCACTCTAATTACTCGAGGGGACATTTGACCTCTGTTCTTGTGATTATCGGGGGTCCCAGTGGTTGGACCCCCACCAACCAGTTTGTACCCAGTATCCCGTGGATAGGTAATAACATTTAATTTTGGGATAACTCTTTTAAACATTGCACGTGTTGTCATATTATATAGCTGCTCCCTGTGGTTGCGGACACGGGGGGGGGGGGACCCCCATGAAGCTGAGACATATTGGGTGACTGGATAACCCCATTTAATTCCACCTACCCTCTCAATAATCTATAGTCTACAATGATGTTCACAGACCAAGGGGCGGTCCTCATTGCTCAGTCGGGGTATAAAGCTGAGTACTATCACCACTGACAAGAGATCCAAGGGATATTGGTAGACAAAAAAATAAAAATAAAATAAAAAATAAAATAAAAAACTCAACAGACAGTGAATGGGGTAAAAATAAAGTGTGGTTGATGACAACTGAAATTTCTGGAATTAACAGGCCCTCTATAAACTGGTCCAATATAAAGTGTTTTTTAGGACTTTTTCATTAATCGCTTATCTTCAGGATAGGCCATCAATTTCTGATCGTTGAGGCCCGACACTTAGCACCCACCACCAATCAGCTGTTTGCAGAGCTGTTGTACATGTATACACTTTGAAGGGATCCGGAGCCAACAGCTCTACACATTGTGTAGTGGCCAAGTGATCCTATTCACTTCAATAGGAGCTGAGCTGCAGTAATCCAGCGTGGCTATTACACAATGTATGGAGCTTCGTGGTTATGGTCCTGTTCACTGTGTGCTGCTGTTCTGACATACAGCTGACTGATGGGGGTGCAGGGTCCCAGCACCTTCCGATCAGGTACTGATAGTCTATCTTGAGTATAAGTTATTTAGATAACTCTTAGTGGAATTAAATCTTTACCTGGGTTTAGCCGTAGGTGATATTCAATATTTTGCAGCCTCTCCTCCACGGCCTGGTTACCGCAGTCATGTGGGAGAGAATGTGCCCTGGAGTTGGAAGAGGATCCATCAGTTCTAGTTTGAGGCCCATATGCATTCACAACCCTGGAAACTGAAAGGGGAAGAAACATACATTATAGATTCATCTAATACTGAAATCAATTTACAGTACTGTCAACCGACTACAATTTCTAATATCGAAGGTAAAAAAAAATTTAACAAATAAATAAAAAAGGCACAACTGTATATTAAATGGGATGGATGAAAATGGATAGCAATAAATAATTCATTCTTTATTCAACTTTTTCCCTATGATAATGAACACACATGAATGTGGATGTGCAGGTGGTAAAAAAAACAAACAAAACAAAAATCATCCTTTCTCCCTCCCAATCCACCCCACATCCCTGCCCCACATGTCATGGTGCTCTGGGACTAATGTGGAATTCAGAATAATAATTTTCTTTCCAATATGTAGCTTAAAATCCCCTGTATAGATCTAGAGTTAAAAAATAAAATTCTGCAACCACCAAAAGGGAGTTTACTAAATAATACAGTATAAAACTTACACTAGTTTTAGTCTAGAAATCCATCTTGTGTATCTTCAGACAATTACCGTATATACTCGAGTATAAGCCGAGTTTTTCAGCACGATTTTTCGTGCTGAAAACACCCCCCTCGGCTTATACTCGAGTGAACTCTCCACCCGCAGTGGTCTTCAACCTGCGGACCTCCAGAGGTTTCAAAACTACAACTCCCAGCAAGCCCGGGCAGCCATCGGCCGCAGTGGTCTTCAACCTGCGGACCTCCGGAGGTTTCAAAACTACAACTCCCAGCAAGCCCGAACAGCCGATGGCTGCCCGGGCTTGCTGGGAGTTGTAGTTTTGAAACCTCCGGAGGTCCGCAGGTTGAAGACCACTGAGGGCGGATGATAAGAGGATGATGAAGGGGGGGGGGGGGGGGATGATGACAAGAGGATGATGAAGGGGGGGTGTGGGATGATGAAGGGGGGTGGGGATGATGACAAGGGGATGATGAAGGGGGGTGTGTGGGATGATGACAAGGGGATGATGAAGGGGGTGGGGATGATGACAAGGGGATGATGACAGGTGATGATGATGACGATGACAAGGGGATGATGAAGGGGGGTGGGGATGATGACAAGGGAATGATGACAGGTGATGATGATGAGGGTCTGGATGATGACAGGCGGTGATGATGATGAGGATGTTAATGACGGGTCTGGATGATGACAGGGGGGGGGGGGATGATTTATTTCCCACCCTAGGCTTATACTCGAGTCAATAACTTTTCCTGGGATTTTGGGTTGAAATTAGGGGTCTCGGCTTATACTCGGGTCGTCTTATACTCGAGTATATACGGTATGTCCTACTGTACACTATAGTTTTTTTTTATTGTAATATTTATTAAACAGTATTACATACAAAGCTCATAAACAAGATAATACACACCAATATAGTACCAGCGAGCATGATTATACAATATCAGTTCAAATTTTTGTATCCCCTTATCCCACCCACCCCCAGTACTGTAGGGGAAGAAGAAAAGAAGCAATCACATTTTTCAATCTAGTGAACCCAGAGGTTTTTGTAAGTAAAAACCATATATATATATCCCTTTCCAAACTTAGGCTGCATTCACATCTTGTTTTTGCAATACGGTTCCCGTACCCGGTTTCAGGGAAAAAAAAACGTATGGAACCGTATTGCAAACTGTATGTATAGACATTTAATAGAAAATCGTATGCCAACTGTAGCATCCGGTTGCGCAAGTTTTGCATCATTTACGGTTTTATCCGTTTTTTTCCCCTTACACAAAACCATAGTCTACTACGGTTTTATGTCCGGGTGAAAAACTGGATACAACCGTATATTTTTTTTTTTTTTTAAATGGTGTTCTATTGGAACCGTGGTTTGCACAATACGGTATTGCAGTTTGTACATGCGCAGTGCACGCCGAAAGTTCTTCCCACAAATAGAACAAGAAGAGCTTTATTTAATTAAGGACAAACCATAAAACCGTATCAGTTTTTTTTCTCAAAAAACGTATAATACCGTATGCAACCGGACATCGGTTTTCAAACCATCTACGGTTTAAAACCATACAGAGGTATATACGGTTGTATACGGTGCGGTCTGGTTTTGAGACATACGTTTTTTTGTTTGTTTTTTTTTTACAAAAAACCTGATACGGGAACCGTATTGCAAAAACGAGATGTGAATGCAGCCTTAACGAACATTTTACCTTGGAAATGGGTTGAGTCTATGTTGGAGGAGCACTGGACTTCCAGTATTGAGCAAGCTGTTTCCTTGCTGCATATAAAATACGGCCCAATGCAATCTTATAATTAGAACTAATAGATAAGTCATCTAAATATCCACGGATACAGATTCTTGGGTCCTTTGGTATTTCAATATTATATAGATTTTTTTTTTTATCCCAAGATAGAGTTCCAGTACTCCTCCAAACAGGTACAGCTCCATAGCATATGCATTAAATCGGCATCAGACAAAAAACATCTAGGACAGTTTGAGTCTCGTTTTAGGCCAATTTTACAAAGATAAGATAGGGTTTGATATATTCTATATAAAATATATATCTGTAACAACCGTCCACTCTCAACTAAACTTTGATTGGGAACTGCTTGTAAAACTGAGTCCCACTGTTCAGAAGTTACAACATTATCTTTTAAAAAATAATTTCTCAAATGCCATAATGTTACATTTTACCAGATATTTGTCAAGCAAAAAAAGTATATAATCTTGAAATAAAACCCAAAGATCTAGTTGTTGTAGTTATTAAATTTAATGCTAGATCATTTTGGTATATTAAAAGGAGATTTTCTTTGTTCAGCATAAATAGCGTGTCTCAGTTGAATATATTGGGGGAAAAAAGAGGTTTGTGGAAGAGAAAACTCCTCTTGGAGTTTGGTAAAGGACTTCAAGATTCCAAATCGAAACACATTTACCAACCATAATATACCTGCTTTTTCCCATAATTCAAAACCAGTAAGCTTTCTAATTTCTACGAGAGGGATTATTCCATAAAGGAGTTAATTGACAAAAATGACCTATACCTCTTATTTGTTTTATTCTACTCCACCACTTTATATCCTACTTTAAAATTACTACATACAGGTTTTTGCAGTAAAAATTCTCCTCTCCAGAGTAATCAGAAGATTAGGGTTAAAAAATAATAGCACAAAATAAGCTTTGGACTTGACACATTTTTAATGTCTGTCCATCCTCTTAGATGTTGTCCCTGGGATTAGCCAGGGGGTTAGGGAGGGCCAGAACACCTCCCTCCTTTGGTCTCTGTAAATTAACTAGTTTAAGTTTAGTATTTTTTTTGCCATTCAAGATTAATTCTCCAAATAGACAAATTATTTGAAATAAACCTATAGGAATAAAAAACATAAAGGTTGAGAATTTTAACAGCAAGTAAATAGCAAAGGGTCTTTTAATTACAAAAGGAACAATATATTAAAAATTTTGTTTGGTGACAGGTAGAGACGAGCGAACTTACAGTAAATTCGATTCGTCACAAACTTCTCAGCTCGGCAGTTGATGACTTTTCCTGCATAAATTAGTTCAACTTTCCGATGCTCCCGTGGGCTGGAAAAGGTGGATACAGTCCTAGGAGACTCTTTCCTAGGACTGTATCCACTTTTTCCAGCCCACCGGAGCACTGGAAAGCTGAACTAATTTATGCAGGAAAAGTCATCAACCGCCGAGCTGAGAAGTTCGTGACGAATCGAATTTACTGTAAGTTCGCTCAGCTCTAGTGACAGGTACTCTTTCAGCCTTGCCTTATCTTTTCCACAAACCACGCCCTCTTGTTGAGTGAGGTGCAAAAATGTCCAAAACACTTCACTGGGTTCAAAAAAGAAATAAGTGGGCAGTCACTCCTGCACATCTCAGAAAGTGAGGGCTGGAGAGCTCAGAGAGGACTGGTGAGTAGCTGGGCCCTATTACAGGAGAACGCCAGGGGTCCCGATCCCCTCTGATCAGATACTTATCCCCAATCCTGGTGTATAGGGCATAACATTGACATCTCCGGAACACTCCTTTAAGCCCCAGTACTCGTACATCCATTGGTTTATGTTGCAGTAGACCACAATAATAAGGATGCTAAAATGTGCCTGTTCTACAGCCTTGGTACATCTGACAATATCGCACAGATTCTCAGGAAAAGTACAACCATAACTGATCAGATATGGCACCTTTTATATGGCTCTTGAATCCAGGATATGGAGTGAAAACGGCATCTGTTCTGGCGCAACTGTTCTCTGCAATGAGAAATATATATATTACTACATATTTGGCTAATGCTCTTCAGGTATTTGAAATACACGGTAACAGCAGACCAATGGTACGGTGTAATGTTTATGCATACATTATAGTAGTATTTATTCTAGGGATGCACCGAAATTTCGGCCGCCGAAAATTATCGGCTAAAAATGCCCCTTTTGACATTTTCTGCTGATGTGTGACCTAAATGACACAGGGCGTACAGGTAGGCCCTGGGCGCCAGGGACTTAGTGCACCAAAAAGCACCTGTACACCCGGAGTCCCGCCGTGGCTATGACACGAGTGCAGGAGCTGCGCTTGCATCATAGCCCGTGGGTCCCTGTTGCTTTTAGCAGCCAGGGACCCGCAGGTAATGTAGAAATTGTAGGCGGCTGATGTTGTTGTGCTGATGATGCCATGAGCTGCGCCACGTGAGCCGCTTCTGATTGCCGTGGTAACCCAGGCCGACAGGGACCATGAGCTTTGTGGATGAGGTGGCCGAGGTGGTGTCTGTGGGTTCTGAGTAGAGGAGGTCTCAGGGGGCGCGCTGTGACTCCGTGAATTATCCGCCATAGTGTGGCAGCTGCTCCGGATCATACCCAGCGGCCATCTTCATAAGAGGGAGCCCGGGAATATATAGGAGGCAACCTGGTTGGGAAACACTGATATAGTGTATGATCGTCCTGGATAGAGTACCCCCATAACAGTATATAGCTTATAAAAGTGATAAAGTACCCCCATAACAGTGAGATTACCCACATAACATTATATGGCTCATAACAGTGATAGAGTAATGGTGTAACCATTTTAAAAAAAAATTATAAAAAAAATTAATAAAAAATCAAACTCCAAAAATATGGATTTTTTATCAGAAAAAATAAATAAAAAAAAGTATAAAAAAAAAAACAACATCAGAACTAGAATGACGCCATTAACAACTACAGATCATGGCGCAAAAAATAAGCCCTCATACTTCCCCGTATATTGAAAAATAGAAGTTTTAAAAAAATATATATATATTATGGGGCAATGCATTTTCGGTTTCTCGGCCAAGCACAGCCTACATTTTTCGATTTTGGACCAAATTGGACCCTTTTGGTACATCCCTAATTTATTCGAAAAAAAACAAAAAGATAAAAATACACAACAGTGCATTAATGGATTTGGCAAACTGATATGAAAGACTGTAACACAGAAGAGGACGCCACTTTATTTAGGAAAAGAATATGTAAAAAAAAAATAAATAAAGAGGACACACTATACACTTTATTTTTCCCATCAGGATGTATTGTCGTTCGATATGTAGCGAAATGAAAGGCAGCCAGTGTTTGTGGGGCAATTTCATTACCTAACTATTCTTTGCAAGATGAATCAAAGTGAATCTCTCGCTGTACAAAGCCATGAATAAGACTGAGAGCTCACCTTTGAGTCATATCTCTGGCAGAGATGACTGGGAAATGGAGTGAAAGGGGGAACATTTACCTTGATTACAATCAATAACGTTGCAGAACTCCCGGACGTTGTTTTCATTGATCTCTGCTTGCTTTCTCTCTATGAATGCCAGTATCCTTCTGTCGATCTACAGGGAGTAAGCACAGCAAAAAGAGATGGAGTGAGAGGGGGGGGGTAGGGAGAATCGGCTCCGCTAAGAAAAAAAACACAGCGTGTGCTCGCCCATAAACTTGCCTTTGATTTTGGACACTGAAATTCTGAAAGCTTACGGTGAAGAAAATTGTGAGGATTGCTGTGGACACAGCAATAGAAATCACTACATGGTTTTACTTTACTCAAAGGGAAAATGCAGGTAAAATACAATTTCTAGAAGAACATGCAGTCACGGGCCACTTTATTAGGTACACCTGTTCAATTGCTTGTTAAAGGAGTATTCCGGGTTTATACATCTTATCCCCTAAAGGACCCCTCCCCCCCCCCAAAGGATAGGGGATAAGATGTTTTAGTGCTAGGCTTATACTGGTTCATACCAAATAGCAAAAAAAAAAAATTCTGAACGATATGAATTTTTCCCATGCAGCAATACCGATTCGGCCCCTCCCCCCACCCCCCCTCCCTCGAATGAATGAATTATCAGCCACAGCGCGCTGTCCCCACATCGAGGAACTAATCATATGTGACCCACCGGCGCTGCTTCTCTCCCCCCCACAAATAATTATCAGCAGCTGCGCTGTACTGTACTATCCTTGTGCCCGGGCTGCAGAAATAAACAAAATAAACTTTCACTCACCTTCCTACGTTCCCCTGTTGTTCCGGTACTAGCCTCACGCTGGGGATGGGAAAGACGCTGCAGCAATGTCCCGCCTCGGCCAGTTATAGGCTGAGCGCACTGTCATGTAAGGAGTCAAAAGGTGGGACATCGCTGCGGCCGGTGATACGCTGACGGCTCTGTGACGTTCCCATCCCCAGGAAGCATCAAGAGGACCACAGCGGAGGACCGTGAGGCCGGTACCGGAGCAACAGGGGAATGAAGAAAGGTGAGTGAAAGTTTATTTTGTTTATTTCAGCAGCCCGGGCACAGGTTAGTACAGTACAGCACAGCGGCTGATAATTATTTGGGGGGGGGGGGGGGAGAAGCAGCGCTCGCAGGTCACACATGATAAGTTCCCTGATGTGGAGACAGCGCAGCACTGGGCTGATAAACCGGGCGGGGGGGGGGGCGGAGATCTCGGGGGTCCCCTGCAATCACACATCTTATCCCCTATCTTTTGGACAGGAGATAAGATGTATGAACCCAGAATACCCCTTTAACAAAAATAGCTAATTAGCCAATCACATTGCAGCATCTCAATGCATTTTGGCATGTAGACATGGTCAAAGCAACCTGCTCAAGATCAAACTGAGCATCAGAATGGGGAAGAAAAGAGATTTAAGTAACTGAATGTGGCATGGTTGTTGAGCATTTCAGAAACAGCTGATCTACTGGGATTTTAACACACAACTATCTCTAGGGTTTACAGAAAATGGTCAGAAAAAAAAGAGAAAATAACAAGTAAGCGACAGTTGTGTGGATGAAAATGCCTTGTTGGTGTCAGAGGAGAATGGGCAGACTGGATCAAGGTGACAGAAAGGCAACAATAATTAAAATAACCATTTATTACAACCAAGGTATGCAGAATGCTATCCGAACATGTCCAACCTGTCAGCTAAGAGGATACAATTCACACAGGCACATAAATTGGACAATGGAAGGCTGTAAGGACGTTGCTTGGTCTGGTGAATTTTGATTCTATCAATTGACGGGGGCAATCTGGTGGTTTTAAATCATGACCAATATCTCTGTATGAGTAATGAATTTTGATTCTAGCTGCAACATTCAGATTATTATTTTATTTAATTTTTTTGCCAGAATACTCCTTTAATCATTTTAAAACAAAGAGTTAATACAAATAACAGCTTACTTCTGACTTTCCAGCCTGTATTTGGACAACTGAGGGATCAGGCAGGTGTTCAGAATTTTTATTTGGATGTTTTGTGCCAATGCGTCCAACTTTAATGTTCTCCTTCGATTCTCCAGTACAGGGGGTTTCTCTGGTCTGCTGTATGTCAGAATCTTTTTCTTCTTTGATACTTTCCAAATCTTTAAGCTGATCTACAAGAGGCTGACCAATAAAAACAAAAAAGTATTGTCAAGTGTTGTCTTTCTTACAAAGTTGTAATGCATTTGTATGTGTGCATTAACCTTAAAGGGGTACTCCGGCACTTAGACATGTTATCCCCAATCCAAAGGATAGGGGATAAGATGCCTGATTGCAGGGGGTCCCGCCGCTGGGGACCCCCGTTATCTTGCACGCAGCACCCCAGTTAAAATCAGTCCCCGGAGCATGTTCGCTCCGGGTCTGATTACCGGCGATCACGGGGCCGGTGGTGTGTGACGTCACACCTCCGCTCCCGTGTGACGTCACACTCCACCCCTCAAAGCAAGCCTATGGGAGGGGGCGTGACAGCTGTATAATATTGATATATTGATTGAATGACATAAGTCACTGGGCACATACAACCTTATTGACAGGTAATAGCGTGCATGGTGAGCTGCCCTTACCACGTCATACTGTACTTGTAGGCAGCAATAGTTACCGCAGCACTTTTTATAAATGCTCTGAATTGTTCATCAAGAAGGATGTCTGCACGGCGCACTCATAACTCCCAACCTCATTTACACATCTACATAATTACCCAATTGTTACTTGTTCTTAATAGTTTGCATACAGTTCCTTTTCCTTATGCTGAGTATCTGATTAGTTATCTTTCTCCAGCCAATAGAAGTTGCAAAGAACAAGTAAGAAGTATTTAAAAAAAAATTAAACCGAAGCAGATAAGGACATAACAGAAAAAAACATAAATAAAAATAATGAAAAATAATAAAACTCATTCACATAAGAGATGAACCTTACACTAAGTTTATATCACCACTGAGCTCCGTCCCACTCAACGTCCGTTCAGAACCAAACAGACATCGACGAATCCCATTGACTTGAACGGGGTCTGGCCTGTATCCAATAATTTAGGAGGGTTGAGCAGAAAAAATAAATAAAATAAAAATGCCCCTTAGGGCTTGTTCACACAAGTGGATTTACTTGCATGTTTGCCGCTGCGACTTTGAAAGAGGGGTGGCTCTCCTCAGCTATCATCTTTGGAAAATCTGCTGCAGATCCCATTGAAGTCAATAGGGTCTGCAGCAGATTTTACGCAGGAGAATTTCCGCAGCAGAAAACCTGCTGTGGACAGCCATGGATAGATCCCCCCCCCATTCAAACTCGCAACAGGAAACACACAAGTAAACTCGCTCACGTGAACGAGTTCTTAGTCTGTATTGTGAACCAGACTGAGTGTCCACCTGCCCGGGCATGCTGGGAGTTGTAGTTTTCCAACAGCTGGAGGCAAATAGGTACTGATCTACAGTATAGTAATTCCTGCTCTATGATCTGTTGGTCTATCAGTGCACAATAAATGCATGATCTGTAATGGCTACCTGAAGTCCAGATATGTGCTGCTGAAGAACGGAACGCAGGAACGCTGGCTTGACATCAGACGAGCATTTGATTTTTTCCCAGTTTACAGACATGTTCACAGCCTCTTCGGGTTGTTGGAGCTTAGAAAAAAAAAGCAATAATTGTACTAGCATCTTATACTTGAATTTACATGTAGCATCTAAGCCTTACCTGTAAGGCCTAATTCACACAAAGCATATAGGCCGACATTTATCAGTGTCTTTAGACTGTTTTTTGTGTCTAGAAAAGGCGCAAAAGAGGCGCAAGCAGGTGCGCTTCTTTTGCGCCTTTTGGTTTACACATTTCTGCTGATATTGAGTTGCAATCCACTGATTTTGGCAATACACATGATATGGAAGGGTTTTATGAACTGCGCCTTTTTGTGAAAAGTCTCTAAAACCACATGCGCCCAGACTTCGCTTTATGGCGACCGTGAAGAGAGAAAGTTCAGAAAATATGACCTGCACAAAATGTATCACATGCTCGGTGATAAATAAATGGTGCTCCTACACATTACCAAAACACAAAAATAAGGTGTAGAAAACTGCTTCACTTACTACTACAATGATAAATGACGGCCATAGAGCTTTAGATAAATAGGCCCTAGATAAATCTGCCCCTTTGCATTACCACTTACCTGTCATTGAAAAAAATATATACTTTTGACATGTCACAGAGACATAGCAAAAGTTCTGATTAGTGCTGAGACCCCCACCGATCATTAAAGGTGTATTCACACGCACAGTATCCTGCACATAACTGATGCGCAGGCTTTGAAGCTGCAGATTTTATACTATGTTCAGTCATTTCATTTATATTAAATTGTGCAGCATTAAATCTGCAGCTTCAAATCCTGTGCAAATACGTGTGAACAGACCCTAAAACGGACAGGAAGAAAAGCGCATTATGGCGCTTCATTTCCCATCTCTCAACAATCACTGACCTGCTTAGCTGTATGGCCCCACTATAAGTCTATGGGGCCATCCAGGGAAGCAGGACGCAGACCGCTGTGAACCAAGAAATGAAGTGTGCTAACGTTCACTTCTCGTCGCTCGTTCAGATGCCTGAAGAAGCCGCGTGAAACGCGTTGGATTTGTTTTAATAAATCCCCTTTTACTCACCGGACTTGTCATATCCTGATCAGCGCCGCTATCCACCCACCGCTCTGTGGAGGTCTTCACTTGTCTTTTCTCGTAAGATCGGGGAGGCAGCAGACCAGGCATTAACTCACGCTGAACATTGTTGTGTGAGAGTCCACACAACCGCCTCTGGTAAGAGTTCTTTACTATATCAGTTTGAACCTTACATTGGAGATCTTACGCTATGGAGCGCTCTTCCATTTCTTTTTAGTTTATTTCAAATAAATATCTATCTTTGTGCACCAGGCGGACAGAAGTGCTAACGGTTCTAAACATAATACAGTCCCTCTGCTATATTATATATCGTATAAGCTATTCACAGTCATCTTTTATTTCCCCTTCATCGATATATTAAAGGGGTACTCCGGTGGAAAACTTTTTTTTTTTTTTTTTTTAAGTCAACTGGCTCCAGAAAGTTAAAACAGATTTGTAAATTACTTCTATTAAAAAAATCTTAATCCTTCCAGTACTTATTAGCTGCTGAATACTACAGAGGAAATTACTTTCTTTTTGGAACACAGAGCTGTCTGCTGACATCACGAGCACAGAGCTCTCTTCTGGCATCATGACCACAGTGCTCTCTGCTGACATCTCGGTCCATTTTAGGAACTGACCAGAGGAGCATATGTTTGCTATGGGGATTTTCTCCTACTTTGGACAGTTCTTAAAATGGACAGAGATGTCAGCAGAGAGCACTGTGTTCCAAAAATAAAATATTTTTTTCTGTAGTATTCAGCATCTAATAAGTACTGGAAGGATTAAGATTCTTTAATAGAAGTAATTTACAAATCTGTTTAACTTTCTGGCACCAGTTGATTTAAAAGAAAAATAAATAAAAAAAGTTTTCCACCGGAGTAGCCCTTTAACCCGAGCAGTAACATATGTCCCCCTTCTGACCCATGTATGTACTTACATTCTTCACACAGCTCTGCAGCGTTCTCAGTATCCCATGCACGGCCTCTTTGTAGGCCTTCATATGTGACGATTCTCCATTTGCCACCTTAGCAGTTTGCTTCACCGTGGCAGCCATGACTTTAAATGATCACCCTGAAAGATGTCCAAAATGGTGGAAATGAGTGGGGACCTGTCAGCTCTGATAATGGCTAGAGATGAGCGAACTTACAGTAAATTCGATTTGTCACGAACTTCTCGGCTTGGCAGTTGATGACTTATCCTGCATAAATGAGTTCAGCTTTCAGGTGCTCCGGTGGGCTGGAAAAGGTGGATACAGTCCTAGGAAAGATTCTCCTAGGACTGTATCCACCTTTTCCAGCCCACGGGAGCACCTGAAAGCTGAACTAATTTATGCAGGATAAAGTCATCAACTACCGAGCCGAGAAGTTCGTGACGAATCGAATTTACTGTAAGTTCGCTCATCTCTAATAATGGCATTACAGTTTACATAGGCTCTATCATCCAGGCTGTCAACATCCCGAGTGATCTAGTCAAGCAACATTACGGGGGTCGGCAATGAATTGCTGCACATTTAGATGGAAGATGAACCTGATCGGCTATCGATTCGTTTAGTCTAGTAAAAGTCGTTTCGCTTTCCAAGTGTTCGGATTTCCCGCCCATCAGGAGCAGAATATGGCAGGCTCTACCTATAGAGTACAGATCTCACGAATCAATTCAATACATTTGTAATGCATTGACAGGCTCAATGTTTTTGCAAAGTCTGCAATCCAAAATTTATGCTGCAGAATTTCCCAGTGGAAATTCCGCCATGTGAATAGGACAATGGAATCCCCATTTAACACATTGTGCAGTAAATTTTGCAGAATTTTTTTAAATAATTTTTCCAGCAGATTCCACTGTCTGAACATACCCTACATCCTCTGCTCTGTAAGTGGTGAAGGACGTTTTCCTGCAAGCCTGAGAGGTGCAGGACCCGCCGCACAATGAAATGACGTTATCACACAGTCGCTGACTGGCTATAGCGGTCACTTGGATTCTCGCTGTTCCTGTAATACCGGAGCGCTAACCATAGGCAGAATGAGGGAACACCGCGGAACAGAGGCAAAGGTAAGTAAAACAGTTTACTCACAAAAATCTGGCAACCTGGGACTTGTCAAGCCCTGAACTACATGATGACATTATCAGCTCCCAGACCCCCGCTCTTCTGCTATCTCTATGGGGTCAGGATGTACATGTATCAATACTGCAAGTAGTGTGAACTGACAACAACCCCCTTTTGAGTTTAATCAGTTCACCTGGGTGACTTCCTAATTAGAATACCAGGTGCAGTGATCAGGCACTACACCCAAAGCCATAGGATTGAAAGGAAATGTAGGGACGATTACATAACCATTTCAGAGATGGAATTACATCCAAAATGAGGCCTGACCCATGCTTGCCACATCAGCTACAACAGGTTAGTGCAAAGCCTACACAAGAACATCTACATTATCATCATAATAATAGCCTGTGAAAAAAAAAAAAAAGAAGCTTTTCGTACTGAAAAAAAACCAAAAAAAAAAAAAACCTTTGCTGTCCTGTAAATACAACATGCTCTGGTGCAATCTCAGGCTGCTGTGGTCTCTGATGTGGCTGTAGCATCATGTGGCCTGACATGACAACATCGCTGAAAACCAGTAGCGAGGGGATATCTTTTAATTATTTTATGCTGATACTAGCTCAAAATTAAATAAAAAAATAATAATTAGATTACATTAAAATCACATAAAACAGGCCTTGACAAATCCCAGGTGTCAGGTTGCCACAGTAACTAAGACACAGGGAGAGAGAGACGAGGGGGGACGCAAGGACCGTGACACAGGGAGAGAGAGACGAGGGGGGACGCAAGGAGCGTGACACAGGGAGAGAGAGACGAGGGGGGGGGCGCAAGGAGCGTGACACAGGGAGAGAGAGACGAGGGGGGGGGCGCAAGGAGCGTGACACAGGGAGAGAGAGACAAGGGGGGGGGGGCGCAAGGAGCGTGACACAGGGAGAGAGAGACGAGGGGGGGGGGGCGCAAGGAGCGTGACACAGGGAGAGAGAGACGAGGGGGGGCGCAAGGAGCGTGACACAGGGAGAGAGACACGAGGGGGACGCAAGGACCGTGACACAGGGAGAGAGACACGAGGGGGACGCAAGGACCGTGACACAGGGAGAGAGACACGAGGGGGACGCAAGGACCGTGACACAGGGAGAGAGAGACGAGGGGGGGGACGCAAGGACCGTGACACAGGGAGAGAGACACGAGGGGGACGCAAGGACCGTGACACAGGGAGAGAGACACGAGGGGGACGCAAGGACCGTGACACAGGGAGAGAGACACGAGGGGGACGCAAGGATCGTGACACAGGGAGACACGAGGGGGACGCAAGGATCGTGACACAGGGAGAGAGACACGAGGGGGACGCAAGGATCGTGACACAGGGAGAGAGACACGAGGGGGACGCAAGGACCGTGACACAGGGAGAGAGACACGAGGGGGACGCAAGGACCGTGACACAGGGAGAGAGACACGAGGGGGACGCAAGGACCGTGACACAGGGAGAGAGACACGAGGAGGACACAAGGACCGTGACACAGGGAGAGAGACACGAGGGGGACGCAAGGACCGTGACACAGGGAGAGAGACACGAGGGGGACGCAAGGACCGTGACACAGGGAGACACGAGGGGGACGCAAGGACCGTGACACAGGGAGAGAGAGACGAGGGGGACGCAAGGACCGTGACACAGGGAGAGAGACACGAGGGGGACGCAAGGACCGTGACACAGGGAGAGAGACACGAGGGGGACGCAAGGACCGTGACACAGGGAGAGAGACACGAGGAGGACGCAAGGACCGTGACACAGGGAGAGAGACACGAGGGGGACGCAAGGACCGTGACACAGGGAGACACGAGGGGGACGCAAGGATCGTGACACAGGGAGAGAGACACGAGGGGGACGCAAGGACCGTGACACAGGGAGAGAGACACGAGGGGGACGCAAGGACCGTGACACAGGGAGAGAGACACGAGGGGGCGCAAGGAGCGTGACACAGGGAGAGAGAGACGAGGGGGGGGGCGCAAGGAGCGTGACACAGGGAGAGAGAGACGAGGGGGGGGGCGCAAGGAGCGTGACACAGGGAGAGAGAGACGAGGGGGGGGGCGCAAGGAGCGTGACACAGGGAGAGAGAGACGAGGGGGGGGGGCGCAAGGAGCGTGACACAGGGAGAGAGAGACGAGGGGGACGCAAGGACCGTGACACAGGGAGAGAGACACGAGGGGGACGCAAGGACCGTGACACAGGGAGAGAGACACGAGGGGGACGCAAGGACCGTGACACAGGGAGAGAGACACGAGGGGGACGCAAGGACCGTGACACAGGGAGAGAGACACGAGGGGGACGCAAGGACCGTGACACAGGGAGAGAGACACGAGGGGGACGCAAGGACCGTGACACAGGGAGACACGAGGGGGACGCAAGGACCGTGACACAGGGAGACACGAGGGGGACGCAAGGACCGTGACACAGGGAGAGAGACACGAGGGGGACGCAAGGACCGTGACACAGGGAGAGAGACACGAGGGGGACGCAAGGACCGTGACACAGGGAGAGAGACACGAGGGGGACGCAAGGACCGTGACACAGGGAGAGAGACACGAGGGGGACGCAAGGACCGTGACACAGGGAGAGAGACACGAGGGGGACGCAAGGACCGTGACACAGGGAGAGAGACACGAGGGGGACGCAAGGACCGTGACACAGGGAGAGAGACACGAGGGGGACGCAAGGACCGTGACACAGGGAGAGAGACACGAGGGGGACGCAAGGACCGTGACACAGGGAGAGAGACACGAGGGGGACGCAAGGACCGTGACACAGGGAGAGAGATGAGGAGGACGCAAGGACCGTGACACAGGGAGAGAGATGAGGAGGACACAAGGAGAGAGACAAGGGGGACACAAGGAGAGAGACGAGGGGGACACAAGGACCGTGACACAGGGAGAGATTAGGGGACACTAATGAATGTAACACTGGAAGAGGAGGGGACACCAATTACTTTCACATAAGGTGCTGAAGTGTGATGTTCATGTTACATGACGTGCGGGATCCTGGCTTCTAACTTTTTTTGCTGGCTCCTAGATTCTTAAAGTTGTCAAGCCCTGCCATAAAATATAAGATTATGAAAATATAAACCAGAGTTCCCTAACCAGGGTGCCTCCAGTTGTTGCAAAACTACAACTCTCAGCATGCCCAGGCAGCCAAAGGCTGGGTGTTGCAGTTTTGCTACAGCTGGAGGCACACTGGTTTGGAAACACTGATACATACACAAAGCAATAAGACATAATGCAGCAATACTGCACAATGCGCATATATATATATATATATATATATATATATATATATACACACACACACACACACATACATCTGTACACCCACGTATAAAGGCTGACCCTCCTAGAGCTGTATGGACATAGATTGCTTGTATGTGAACAGCAAGAGAGGATGGATAAAAACGTGAAAACAAGACTCCCCAGAAGTATAACCCCCAGCAGTCTTACCTGGCAGAGGATAGGAGTTATCCTCGAAAGGCTGCAGCACTGTGTCAACTAAGAAAGTGCAGAAGGAAGGCAAGACAAAAGTATTACCAGGATAAGCCTGCTATGGGACCTGACAGCCTACTGGGCATGCTCAGAACGTCAGGGCGGAAGTGAGGTTAAAAAGAAAAAAAAATCAGGGCGGAAGTAAACAGGCGTGCTGTGCATGCTCAGAGAGTAAGGGCGGAAGTGAGGTAAGAGGTGAGGGCGGAAGTTGCTAAATTACAGCGTATGGAGCATGTTCGAGCTACAATGGGACAAATTAGCACATAAAACAAACTGAACCTCCTGAGGGTGGATGGGAATTGTACTATGCTATTTTAATCCTTTCAGGCTAGGACTTGAAATGTTTAACCAAATAATCTTATGTGAGAGAGCATAAACCAGTGGTTTCAAAACTGTGGACGTCCAGCTGTTGTCCTGGCATGCTGGGTGTTGTAGGTTTTCAAAAACAGTGGGTTATCACTTAACCCCTTAAGAACTCAGGGTTTTTCCGTTTTTTACCTTTTAAAAATCATAACCCTTTCAATTCTCCACCTAAAAATCCATATTATGGCTTATTTTTTGCGTCACCAATTCTATTTTGCAGTGACATCAGTCATTTTACCCCAAAATTCACGGCGAAGCGGAAAAAAAATCATTGTGATACAAAATCTAAGAAAAAACGCCATTTTGTAACTTTTGGGGGCTTCCGTTTCTACGCAGTGCATATTTCGGTAAAAATGACACCTTATCATTATTCTATAGGTCCATACAGTTAAAATGATACCCTTCTTATATAGGTTTGATTTTGTCGCACTTCTGGAAAAAATCGTAACTACATGCAGGAAAATGTATACGTTTAAAAATGTCATCAATTTTCCACGTACAGGGCGGTTTCAGGACTCATTTTTTGCGCCGTGATCTGAAGTTTTTATCGGTATGATTTTGTTTTGATCGGAATTTTTGATCACTTTTTATTCATTTTATTATGGTATAAAAAGTGACCAAAATACGCTTTTTGGGACTTTGGAATTTTTTAGCGCGTACACCATTGACCGTGTGATTTAATTAATGATATATTTTTATAGTTCGGACATTTACACACGCGGCGATACCACATATGTTTATTTTTATTTACACTGTTTTATTTTTTTTATGGGAAAAGGGGGGTGATTCAAACTTTTATTAGGGAAGGGGTTAAATGACCTTAATTAACACTTTTTTTTACTTTTTTTTTGCAGTGTTATAGGTCCCATAGGGACCTATAACACTGCACACACTGATCTCTTACACAGATCACTGGCGTTTATTAACACGCCTGTGATCAGTGTTATCGGCGCTTGACTCCTCCTGTCTGGATCTCAGACACGGAGCAGTCATTCGTCGATCGGACACCGAGGAGGCAGGTAAGGGCCCTCCCGGTGTCCTGTAAGCTGTTCGGGATGCCGCGATTTCACCGTGACGGTCCCGAACAGCTTGACTGACTAGCCGGGAAACTTTCACTTTTACTTTAGAAGCGGTGGTCAGCTAAAGGATTAATACCGCACATTGCCGCGATCGGCGATGTGTGGTATTAGACGCGAGTCCCGGCCGTTGATGAGCGCCGGGACCGACCGTTTGATGCGGCGTCGCAGCGGGAGCCGGCTCAGGACGTAAATATACGTCCTGCATCGTTAAGGACCCACTTTCACCTTAAGGACTCAAAACTATCTTCGTTTTTGCACTTTCGTTTTTTTCCTCCTCATCTTCTAAAAATCATAACACGTTCAATTTTGCACCTACAGACCCATATAGGAGCTTCTTTTTTTCATCACCAATTGTACTTTGTAATGACATCACTTATTTTGTAATATACTCTGCAGTGAAACAAAAAATTTTTATTTGTGGGGTGCACTTTTCGGTTAAAATGACACAATATCTTTATTCTATAGGCCCATACAGTTACAGGGATACCCAATTTATGTACCGTATATACTCGAGTATAAGCCGACCCGAATATAAGCCGAGGCCCCTAATTTCACCCCAAAAACCCAGGAAAAGTTATTGACTTGACTATAAGCCTAGGGTGGGAAATAAATCATCCCCCCATGTAATCATCCAGACCCCTGTCATCATCCAGACCCCCGTCATCACCCCCCCCTTCATCATCACCGCCTGTCAATCCCTTCATCAGTGGTCTTCAACCTGTGGACCTCCAGATGTTGCAAAACTACAACTCCCAGCATGCCCGGACAGCAATCGTCTGTCCGGGCATGCTGGGAGTTCTAGTTTTGAAACCTCTGGAGGTCCGCAGGTTGAAGACCACTGCGGCCTTCGTCATCATCCAGACCCCCCTTTAGTTTTCTACTCACCTCCCCTCGGTGGGAAGTAAGGGTGAGCTGGTCCGGGCCATCTATGCTGCAGGGAGCGTCTGGTGGGGAGGGTTAGTTGTTCCGGGCTGTCCATTTTCACCGGGGAGGGCCCTCTTCTCCGGCCCCGGACTAGTGACGTTGCCTTGACGATGACGCGCAGGGACGTTCATACGCGTCCCTGCGCGTCGTCGTCAAGGCAATGTCACTAGTCCGGAGCAGGCGCGGAGAAGAGGGCCCCCCGGGTGAAAATGGACAGCCCGGAACAACTAACCCTCCCCACCAGACACTCCCTGCAGCATAGATGGCCCGGACCAGCTCCCCCTTCCTTCCCACCGAGGGGAGGTGAGTAGAAAACTAAAGGGGGGTCTGGATGATGACGAAGGCCGCAGTGGTCTTCAACCTGCGGACCTCCAGAGGTTTCAAAACTACAACTCCCAGCATGCCCGGACAGTTGTAGTTTTGCAACATCTGGAGGTCTGCAGGTTGAAGACCACTGAGAAGGGATTGACAGGCGGAGAGTTCACCCAAGTATAAGCCGAGCGGGGCGTTTTCAGCACGAAAAATCGTGCTGAAATCTCGGCTTATACTTGAGTATATACAGTAGTTTTTATTTT
Source organism: Hyla sarda (assembly GCF_029499605.1). Lineage (NCBI taxonomy): Eukaryota > Metazoa > Chordata > Amphibia > Anura > Hylidae > Hyla > Hyla sarda. The sequence continues at coordinate 35,588,614 of NC_079199.1, read as the reverse complement.
TTTTTATTTTACTACTTTAAAAAAATTATAACTACATACCCCAAAATTTGTATGTTTAAAATTGTCATCTTCTGATCCCAATAACTTTTTAATTTTTCCACGAATGGGGCTATATGAGGGCTTATTTTTTGCACCGTGGTCTGTAGTTTTTATCGGTATAATTTTTGTTTTGATGGGACTTTTTGATCACTTTTTATTAATATTTTTATGGTATATGAAGTTACAAAAATGCACAATTTTGGACTTTGGTATTTTTTTTTTTTTACGTGTACGCCATTGACCATGCGGTTTAGCTAACCTTATATTTTAATAGTTCAGCCATTTACGCACGTGGCGATACCGCATATGATTTATTTTTTATTACATTATTTTATAAAAAAATAGAAAAACGGGGGTGATTCAAAGTTTTATTAGGGGGGCTTATTCACATTTATCTTATTTTTTTTTAAACCAAATTTTTCCTTTTTTTTTTTAGCCCCCTTAGGAGGCTATACCATGCAATCTTTTGATTGCATAAATTGAATACTGCTATGCCATAGCATAGCATTGATCAGTGTTACTGGCGCTCTGCTGCTCTAGCCTGCTGCGCAGGCATGGAGCAGCAGATCGCCGATCAGACGAGGAGGAGGCAGGTGAGGACCACCCCCGTCCAGTAAGCTGATCGGGACATCGCAATTCTGTTGTGATAGTCCTGACCAGCTCCGCTGAGCTGCCGGGATAGTTTTACTTTCAGTTTAGACGCCGTGATCAACTTTGATCGCGGCGTCTAAAGGGTTAATGCCGGGCATTGGCCAGATCGGCGGTGCCCAGCATTAGATGTGGGTCCTGGCTGCCCGCAGCAACCAGGACCCACGGGGTTTAACTCATTCTCCGCTCGTGAGAATGGTTTTAAGCCCGTTAGCGGGACTCCGGACCTACAGGTACGCCCTGAGTCCTTAAGGACTTGGGAACGGGGCATACGCCCTCCGTCCTTAAGTGGTTAAAGGTCTTGTTTGTTTAAATTACAAGTAAGATTCTTTTATCCCAGAAAAAGACTTAAACAGTGAGTATGGCATGTTTAAAAAAAAAGTATGGCATGTTTAAAAGAATGCGGGTGCTGCACGGAGATTGCAGAACCCCCCCGCGATCAGACATCTTATCCCCTATCCTATAGGGAATAAGATACCTTTAACTGGAATATCCCTTTAATGTTGTGTCCCCTCAAAATAACTCAACACACAGCCAATAATGTCTAAACCTTGGCAACAAAAGTGAGTACACTCCTAAGTGGAAATGTCCAGATTGGGCCCAGTTAGCCATTTTCCCTCCCCGGTGTCATGTTACTAGTTAGCGGTACAAGGTCTCAGGTGTGAATGGGGAGCCAGTTTTTTTTTATTTGGTGTAATTGCTCTTACATTCTCTGATACTGGTCACTAGAGGGTCAGCATACCTCATGGCAAAGAACTCTGTGAGGATCTAAAGTAAAGAATTGTTGCTCTACATAAAGATGGTCTAGGCTATAAGAAGGTTGCCAAGATCCTGAAACTGAGCTGTAGTTTGGGGGGTAAGACCATACAATAGTTTCACAGGACAGGTTTCACTAAGAATAGGCCCCGCCATGGTCAACCAAAGAAGTTTAGGGCATATGCTCAGCATAATATCCAGAGGTTGTCTTTTGGAAATATATGTACCGTATGAGTGCTGCCATCATTGCTGCAGAAGTTGAAGGGGTCGGGGCTTAGACTGTCATTGTTCAGATCATACGCTGTACACTGCATCAAATTGGTCTGCATGGAAGCATCTTCTAAAGATAAAGTGCAAGAACTTCAAGAGCCTGAAGACAAGCAGACTAAGGACTTGGATTACTGGAACCATGTCCTGTGGTGCAATGAGACCAAGATGAACTTATTTGGTTCAGATTGGGTCAAGTGTGTGTGTGTGTGGCTGCAGCCAGGTGAGGAGCACAAAGGCAAGTGTGTCTACAATCAAGCATGGGGGTGGGAGTGTCATGGTCTGGGTCTGCATGTGTTCTACTGGCACTTGGGAGCTATAGATCATTGAGGGAACCATGGATGCCAACATGTACTGTGACATACTGAAGCAGAGCATGATCCCCTGCCTTCAGAAACTGGGCCACAGGGCAGTAATCCAACATGACGAAGACCCCAAACACCTCCAAGACCACCACTGCCTTGTTAAGAAGCTGAGAGCAGATACACTGATTCCTTGAGTTCTTACAGCTCAAATTTGGTCTCACCCCCTGAAATTGATAGAAATGTGTGCTCCAAGGAGGGGACTCTCAGCTCCATAACAGTAGTAAGATCACCTTGTCATTACTCTAAGGGTCTATTCACACGTACAGTATTCTGCGCAGATTTGATGCACAGGATTTCAAGCTGTGTTCAGTTTACATTGAAATCTGCAGCAGAAAATCCTGCACATCAAATCTGCGCGTCAAATCTGCACAGAATACTTAACGTGTGAATAGACCATAAAGGGTTAATGAGCTGGTTAATAAAACAGTGCAGGCTTTGGGGGACTTTACCCCTTAAGGACACAGCTAATTCCATTTTTTATTTTAGTTATCGTTTTTATATTTATAATATACACTGGTATAAAAAATTGGTATATTTTTGGGTGAAAAAATTCTGTCTTGTTCCTGCAGCTATTGCCTGTGTGTGTGTCTGTGCAGAGACAAAATACAGGAAGTGTGGACAGGACAAGCAGGGCTCTGTGCAGGCTCTTGGCTCATCAATCATCGGTCTGTGTGAGCCGGGAGCATGTCATAGAGCAGTAGTGTACAGAGCTCTGCTTGTCCTCCGTGTACAGAGCCCTGCTTGTATTCAATGTACAGAGCCCTGCTTGTCCTCAGTGTACAGAGCCCTGCTTGTCCTCAGTGTACAGAGCCCTGCTTGTCCTCAGTCTACAGAGCCCTGCTTGTCCTCAGGTCACAAATCGCCGCTTGTCCTCAGTGTACAGAGCCATGCTTGTCCTCAGTCTACAGAGCCCTGCTTGTCCTCAGTCTACAGAGCCCTGCTTGTCCTCAGGTCACAGATCTCCGCTTGTCCTCAGTGTACAGAGCCCTGCTTGTCCTCAGTCTACAGAGCCCTGCTTGTCCTCAGGTCACAGATCCCCGCTTGTCCTCAGTGTACAGAGCCCTGCTTGTCCTCAGTGTACAGAGCCCCGCTTGTCCTCAGTGTACAGAGACCTGCTTGTCCTCAGTGTACAGAGCCCTGCTTGTCCTCAGTGTACAGAGCCCTGCTTGTCCTCGGTTTACAGAGCCCTGCATGTCCTCAGTGCACAGAGCCATGCTTGTCCTCAATGTACAGAGCCCTGCTTGTCCTCAGTGCACAGAGTCCTTCTTGTCCTCAGTGTACAGAGCCCTACTTGTCCTCAGTGCACAGAGCCCTGCTTGTCCTCAGTGTACAGAGCCCTGCTTGTCCTAAGTGCACAGAGCCCTGCTTGTCCTCAGTGTACAGAGCCCTGCTTGTCCTCAATGCACAGAGCCCTACTTGTCCTCATTACACAGAGCCCTGCTTGTCCTGCCCACACTTCCTGTATTTTGTCCCAGCCAAGAAACACAGGCAATAGCTTGCAACTAATGTGTATTAGAAATATACATATAATAGTATTATCTAAATTCTATAAAAAGTGTTTGCATATGACAGTGCTCACGTAAGCTAATAATTAGCTCTTTTTTATATGTAAATTAGCTACTAAAAAACTTTACTATTAATTGCTCTATGGATAAGTCATTGAGTTTAGCTTCTTCCATGAGGTTTTTGTTTTTTTAATCGTATATGTGCACAAGTTTTAAAATAATCTGCCTCGGTTTTTCTAGGACAAATGCTGTCAATCTCACATAAGCTGCTCCTTTCCCAGGTATTGCCTGCATATTTTTTATTCTCTTTGAATAGGAAATGGCTTAAAGGGCACCTGGTTTCTACAGGTCCCAGGGGCAGCTGTCTGGCCAGTGAATGCCTGATTATTTCTTAACATGCTTTTGGCAGAATCTGTTTTCTTCATTTGCCTTTTCAGCTCCATTTTCATTGACAGACTCTGGATATCCAGTTATAGAAATGTTGTCCATCCAAATTGTGAACGGGAACAATTGAGTATTTTCTGTGGCACATGACTGTGGGAAAGTCTTCTTTAGCTATTCAGGCAATTTTCGTAGCGTTGCTCTGAAGAGCAGACATTGAGGAGAGCAAAAAGTACAATTAAGGAACAGCTATTTTGCCATTGAGAGTGTTAGTGTAGTCGGCTTTTCATATGTCATTTTTAGTTTTTTTTTTTTAAGTTTGAGAATAAAAAAAAAAAAAAAAAGACCTCGCAGACTTAGAGTCTAAGGAGGAAAAAAATAATTAATAAGAATTTCCCATTAAATACACATTTTTCTTTCATAGGTAATTTCGGTACTCCAGTAGAAAATTAAAAAAAAAATTGATAACACTTCGAGCCCTGCATATTTTATGGCATAATTCCTACAAAAGGGATTTGACCTAAAAGTTGTTGAGCACGAATGGGATAATTATATCTGCATTTTGTGTGTCATGTTTGTATCAGGCTCTCATAATAAGATGCTTAAATACACGCAGGTCTCTTTTCTCGAGATGCGCGTAACGAAGAAATTCTAATCTTCTAATCAGTTGTATGGGGAATACAGCTCCATCAAAAATATAGTTCTTTTTGCAACTGAAAAATGGGCTTTGTTCCAACTTCACTTTTTTTTAAATCTTGCTGAATTTGCCTAGTATTGTTTTGATATGGTGACTGTTGCTTAGCATGGAAATTGCATTTTCAAATCATATGAACTGGCATAATGAATTTTCTGTAAATTATTATTATACTGTGTTAGAGTAGAGTCACGTGTGCTGTATTTTGCTGCTTATTTTCTGCAGAGATTTTGCTACCCAGTGACTTAAATGGGTAGAAAAATATGCAGCAGCAAATACGTAGCAAAATACGGCACATGGGACCCTTCCCTTAAAGTGTAACTGTTAGTTTAAAAGAAAACTTATAACATATCATAGAGACATATGAGAAGTTTTCATCGTTGGGGTTGGAATGCAGAGACCCCAATGATTGTTAAAATAAAGAGGTCTCTCTTAGGAAAGTCAACAAGAGCTAATAAAGACTGAAGGGGCACGGCACCAGCAGGATGCTTTTGCTCCTTCATTTTAGCAATCAGTAGGGGTCTTGGCCGCCAGAACACTACCAGTCAAAGCCTATGTTATGTCACTATGAAATATTAGGCCAGGTTCACACTGTGTTTTTAGATGCAGTGCACACCACTTTGTTTTAATGAAAATAAATGCAGGAATTATTTTTTACTTGTGCATTTGAGATACACCAGAACTAATGACAAGTCAATTATTCTGAGTGTATTCCACAGGAGAGTACATTGCAGAATGAATAAGGTTAATCTTCATCCATGATCGCGATTAAAAACGCAGTCAAAGGTGTCAACAAATCTAAGACTTTCTTCTGATTTTTTGTCATGTATTTCATGGTGCAATATTCCACTCTCAGAAAAACATGTTATGTGAACATAACCCTAAAGGTTAATTTAAAAGAGTTAAAGACAAAAACCAAGAATTATTCAGCAAAGAACAATGGGTGATATACAAATGTATATCAATACAATCATAAATGCTGTATCTATAACATAAACAGTGTAGTGGATCCGCTGTCCTGTGTCAACAATGACTGAATCGTACCAGGGAGCAGAGTCTAATGTGCCACTGGTTTTCACCAGAGCCCACCACAAAGAAGGGATGGACTTGCTGCAGCACGTGGCACCCAGGTCGCTACCCCTCGCACGGTCCGTCCACTCAGGTTGCCCAGATGTAACTCGGCACAGATGGGAGACGGAGTCAGACGGAGCACAGGTAAGAAGGGCAGGCAGCTAGGAAGCGTAGTTTGGTCACAAGCACTAGGTCAGGAGGAAGGCGGCAAAGGAGCAAGGTCAGGTCAGGAGCTGGAGGTCAGGAACACAGGCAAACACTGAGGAACTACTAACGTAAGAGAAAATGAATGAAGTTGCACTCACCCAAATATTTCTTCAGCATCTCAGAGACTTTAATGTCTTAAAAATAGCAGTGGAGTAGATGAAAACAAAGTTCCATAATGGGGAGCGAGAGCCAGCAAGCTCTCAGATGCGTGGGAACAACAATGAGAGGCAACTAGTTTCACGTCACCTGCAGACGCTTCTTCCGGCCAAGGTGCACCTTGGCTGGAAGAAGCATCCGCAGGTGACGTGAAACTAGTTTCCTCTCATTGGTGAGCCCTGCTTCTGAGAGCTTGCAGTAACCAGGCACTCAGGCGGGATAATATGAGGAGGAGTGAAATCCTGACCAACAATATCGGAGGATCTAGAAAGTGCATCGGCTCTAACATTATTCTCAGCAGGATGAAAATGAATGAAGAAGTTAAATCATGAGAAGAAGAGCGACCATCTTGTCTGACAGGAATTCAGGCGTTGTGCTTACTGTAGATATAAGACGTTTTTGTGGTCTGTAAAAATGCTGACAGGATGTGTAGAACCCTCTAAAAGATGGCATTCTTCTGGGCAAGTTTTATGGCGAGGAGTTGCCGATCGCCAATAGAATAATTCCTCTCCGTAGGAGAAAAGGTCACGTAATATTATTGTCCTTAGGGGTTTTCTGAGTCAAAACTGTGCCAGCTCCCACTGACGATGCATCTACCTCCAAAAAGAACGGTCTTTCTGGTTGAGATCTCGAGAGAAGAGGTGCTGAAGCGAAGGCAGATTTTAACCGAGAGAAAGCCTCTACATCCTCAGGAGACCAATTTTTGTTGTTACTGTTCTTTTTGGTAAGGGCTACAATTGGGACAACCAAAGAAGAAAAATGGGAAATGAATTGATGGTAATAATTGGCAAACCCCTAAAATCGTTGAATAGCCCGTAGACTGGAAGGACGTGGCCAGTCCAAAACTGCAGAAAGCTAGGATCCATCAGTAGTCCTTAATGGGAGACAATGTAACCCCAAAACAGGCATTTCTCCAGCTTGGCAAGCAGATGATTCTCCCGGAGACGCTGCAGGACTTGGCGGACATGAAAACGAGGAACTTTCAAATTGGGAGAAAAAAATTTGAATATCATCCAGATAAACTACCACGCAGATATACAACAGATCGAGAAAGATGTAATTTACAAATTCTTGGAAAACTGTGGGAGCGTTCCAGAGACCGAAAGGCATGACAAGGTACTCGAAATGACCATCTCAGATGTTAAAGGCCATTTTTCATTCATCGCCTTCACGAATGCGAATTAAATTGTATGCCCCCCGCAGATCCAATTTAGTGAAGATTCTGGCTCTACGTAGCTGATCAAAAAGTTCTGAAATCAAGGGAAGAGGGTAGCGTTTTTTGATTGTGATCTTGTTAAGTCCCCGATAATCAATGCAATAGTCTTTCCAACAAAGAGGAATCCAGTCCCTGCTGGAGAGGTGGATTTCCAGATGAAACCTTTTTGAAGGTTTTCTTAAATGTATTTTGCCATAGCTTGCATCTCAGGTGCTGACAGCGGGTAAATTCTTCCCCGGGAGGTATAGTGCCAGGTTGGAGATCAATGGGACAATCATAAGGATGATGTGGTGGAAGATTCTCTGCCTGTTTATCGCAGAAAACATCAGCAAAATATTGATAAGGGGGAGGTATGCCAGACTTAATAAGAGATGATGGTACAGCCTTAGGCAAAATGGACTCCAGACAATGACCTTGACAAAAGGTTCCCCAATGAGAAATCTCTCTAGAGTTCCAGTCAAATTGAGGAGAGTGACGCTGAAGCCAAGGCAGTCCAAGAAGAAGTTCAGAGGTACAATGAGGAAGCACTAAGAACTCTATCTTCTCCTTATGTAAGTCTCCTACTTGCATGATGAGAGGTTCTGTGCGGGATTGGACCATACCATTCAGGTACTCTCTGTTCACAGACCAGATATATAGTGGCTTAGCAAACTGAGACACAGGTAAATGATGCTTTTGGACCATAGCAGCATCAATAAAGTTTCCCACAGAACCGGAATCCAAGAAGTCAGAGAGAACGACGACTTCGTGGAAGTATGGATTTGAACAGGCATGGTCAAACGTGGAGAGGTACTATTCTCACCCAGAGACACCTCTCCTACGTTTCCTAGGTCCTCAGTGCACAGAGCCCTGCTTGTCCTCACTGTACAGAGCCCTGCTTGTCCTCAGTGCACAGAGCCCTGCTTGTCCTCTGTCCACAGAGCCCTGCTTGTCCTCAGTCCACAGAGCCCTGCTTGTACTCAGTGTACAGAGCCCTGCTTGTCCTCACTGTACAGAGCCCTGCTTGTCTTCAGTGCACAGAGCCCTGCTTGTCCTCAGTGTACAGAGCCCTGCCTGTCCTCTGTCCACAGAGCGCTGCTTGTCCTCATTTTACAGAGTGCTGCTTGTCCTCAGTGCTCAGAGCCCTGCTTGTCCTGCCCTCACTTCCTGTATTTTGTCCCAGCCAAGACACACAGGCAATAGCTACAGGGACAAGACAGCATTTTTCACCCAAAAATATACATATTTTTTAACTAATGTATATTAGAATTATACATCTAATGTTATTATCTACATTATATAAAAAGTGTCTGCAAATGACAGTGCCCACATTGTCCTCAGTACACAGAGCCCTGTTTGCCCTGCCCTCACTTCTGGAATACTGATTCATTTTAGAGATTGCATGTATAACTAATTGCAGCATATGATTGCATAGTTATAAAGTGTGATCAAGTGTCATTATTATTGCCCCAGGACTCAGCAATAATCTACAGCATACCACGCTGAGCAATGTCACGTCTCTAACTTGTTGAGATTACTTTAAGAGATATTATTGTGTATGACACGTTTTGTGGATTTATTTTCACAGCAAATACAGCTGTTTTAGCATATTTGACTAATTTCTGTAAGCCGTAAGTATGTCATAGCAACTTTGTATTGTGCCATTCATTCTCCCCAAGACAGCAGATAAGCCTCATTGACCTCCATGGGCCGTAGGAGATGCTGTGGCTGATTACCGCTTAGTAAATACGGCCCCTGCAAGCAATGACTTAGCTTGTGCTTACATAGAATGTTCATATCTCAGTGCCCTTTACTTCTTACCTTTCAATTAAATCATTGCAGGAAAAAATGTCAGCGTTATAATTTTCATTTTACAGACGGGATGAGTTGAACTGCTCCCAGCCCACATGTCGAACCTCGGAGCGCTCGGATAGAAGCAGATTTCTTTCACATAAAACAAAATGTAATTTGGAAATATTTGGCTTGAAAGCTAAATTGCATGCTGGTGAGCTCCCAAGGTTACATTTGATTGAATGGGTGATAAGGAATAAAAGAAAACGGTTTTATGCTCGGCTCTGTAAAAGCCCTGAGTGGAATATGTAAAACAAATGTTTATGAACACCAGAATAGCGCTCCGACAATAGTAATTAAGTAACAGTGACAAAATAAAGTTCATCTAATCACTGCATTCAGGTCCTGTTATAATAAGACGAATAGTTATTTATAAGGCGCTCTGCAATCATTAAGAGGTTATACATTATAATTACCCAATTACAATTAGCACTGAATTTATCTGCCTCAGCGGGGAGAATGACTGGCTCGGTTGGATAAGATTGGAACCAGTGATCACAGGGTGAATTTAGGTGCTCATTGTGTTCAGAACTAAGTCTCTGGGTGAGGGGGGGTTGGGACCAATTGATGAAATCACAGGGTTCACGTGTCTGGTGCTGCTATAGCCTGGGAAAAATTAGGTGTCACTGGGAGTGGGGTAACTATGAAGTTGTGTATAATTGAATAAGCCACTACATGCTGCTTGGTACTGCTATAGCTTGGGAAGGAGTAGGTGTCACAGCTGCCATTGGTAGTAGATTAGATTAGTACCATTAGGCTGGGTTTGTACTCTATGTTGGGTTTGTACCCTATGCTGAAGCCAGACTCAAATGTGGATACAGGACTTTGCAGGGAATACTGCTGCTTTATCGGCAAAGTCACATACGCATTGGCTACCGACAATGCGCGTGTGACTTTGCCAATAAAGCAGCAGTATTCCCTGTAAAGTCATGCAGCCTCAATGATCAATGCAAGGATCTCACTTTGCCACGGACTGGAGACACTCCGAAGCACACAGTGGGGATGCAATCAAGCTGCAGCATAGGGGAAAAAAAAGGGTTTTGTTGTGAAAAGGAAAAAGAACATAAAAGCAATATAAATTGGGTATTGCCCTAATAGTACCAAACCACAGAAAAAAATATAGCATAATTTTTACCACACAGAACGCCATAAGAATAATAGTTTAACAACATGCGAGAATTTTTCGAGTTCTGCATGGTGTCAACAAATATTTACCACTAATATAAAGTACAATATGCCACAAAGAAACAATCTCTGAATCAATTTGTTCAGTAAAAGCATTCTAAAATGATTACCACTTAAAGAGACAATGTCAGATTTGAAAAATGGGGCCCTATCTTTAAGGTAAAAAATGGGGGCATCCTAAAAGGGGTACTCCCCTGGAAAACATTTTTTTTACTCACCTGGTACCAAAAAGTTAAACGGATTTGTAAATTACTTCTATTTAAAAATCTTAATCCTTCCAGTATTATCAGCTGCTGTATGCTCCAAAGGAAGTTCTTTTCTTTTTGAATTTCCTTTCTGTCTGACCACAGTGTTCTGTCCATTTTAGCAACTGTCCGGAGCAGGATAGGTTTGCTATGGGGAATTGCTCTTGCATTGGACAGTTCATGAAATGGACAGAGGTGTCAGCAGAGAGCACTGTGGTCAGACAGAAAGGAAATTATAAAAGATATGAAATCAGATAACGGGGAAATGTGGTCTTGATGAATAAGGATTATTATCTAGCTGAAGCAGCTAGGAGACACTAGATATTATTGTAAACTTAAAACAAATCCTTTACCTAAATTGACTCATAGATTATTATCCCTACTAAGGTGTAATGTAGAAAAAATTTACTGTCCAAGAAAATGGCTGTGAAATTACTGCCATTATATCCTAAAGTGGCCAATTGGTACTTTCTGCCTAAAGTTCACAAAACGTTGGCTTCCCGTCCCCACACGGGAGACCGATTGTTGGATTCTGCACCCCCTGCTGGCGGAAATACCCACGCTCGTTAAAGATACTAATGAATTTTTATTTACATTGGAGGGCTTGAGTTGGCCTTAAAATTGTATTCTTCTATCCATTGATATTGAGAGCTTGTGTACGAATATCCCACAGGCAGGTAGAGTCCATTAGAGAATTTCTATTATTATCTGGCAAGAGTTCCAGCTATGTAGAATTTGTTTGTGATTCACTAGAATTCATTCTTGGAGGCAACACATTCAGATTTGGGGACCCATAACCGGAGGCGTGGCGATGGGTGTACCTGTTGCGTGTACCCTCGCCAACCTCTATGTGGCTACCTTTGAAAAAAGATATATATATTTTTTCTGATTTAAACCCTTATCTGAAATGGGTTTCGTGAACGATGTGTCTTTCGTCTGGACTAATACTGAATCTGCATTTGTAGATTTTGTCACCCATCTTACTTATACTAACAAGATGAATCTTAAATTCACCTACAAAATTGGCCCACATGAATTAGAGTTTTTGGATGTATTGGTAAAAATTATTGATAATAGTATCGTCACTCAAAGATATCGAACCCACAGCATGTAATTACCAAAGTTATCATCCAGACCATGTAAAGTCTGCCATTCCATACGGGCAGTTTCTACGACTAAAAAAGAATAAACAGTAGAGAAGAGGATTTTTTAATACAGGCAAACGATCTAAAAAAACGTGTGTCTACAAGAGGCTATCCCAATGAAGTTCCTAGGAAAAGCAATGGCTAGAGCTAGGAAAACCAGTAGAACTGGCTTGTTAAAAGGTAGAAAAAATAGGAAAGTGAAAGAGAGACAACTAAAAATACAGTAGAAAATTCCCCGACAGAGAGTATTAACCCAAGATTGTGTTTTTCAATATAGCTCAATGGCAGAAAATATATAAAAGTCAATTAGGAATAACTGTTTTTTTATTACAGAATGACAGCGGCCTCAAAGAAATTTCCCTTTAATAACTTTCAATAAAAGCAAGAGTATTAGAGACCAGAGTGTATGGAAAACACTATATATAACGTAAATACTGAATTGGATATGATGTACATGTATTGTTGTTGTATAAATTTGAAAATATAATAAAAAAATAAAATAAAAGGCAGGCATAAAGCTCTTTTACAAAGTGAAGCCAAATGGATTCTTAGGACGAACATACAGTGTTGAATAGCAGCATAAATCAGTGCTGATCTCTGCTTCTTATTTGTTGTACCAAAAAGAAATGAACTTCCTCTGGAACATACAGCAGCTGATAAGTACTAAAAGGATTAAGATTTTTAAATAGAAGTAATTTACAATGCTGCACCAGTTGATTTAAGAAAAAATGTTTTCCAGTGGAGTGCCCCTTTAAGTAAGTAAACACTCTTTTTAAAGCTGTTTCTAAACCCACATGTTGGGTTTAGAACATGTGAACAGCATGTCAGTTTCTCTTTAAGCTGTCTAAGAATAATCAATTTATTTATTTCCTCCAGTGATTCAGGTTGAACCTTAAAGGGGTACATCATGGAATTATAATTTTTTCTTTTTTTTTTTTTTTCAGATAAACTGGTGCCAGAAAGTTTACCAGTTTTGTAAATTACTTCTATTGAAAAATCTTAATCCTTTCAGTACTTATCAGATGCTTTATGCTCCACATGAAGTGGTGTAGCTCTTTCCAGTCTGACTACAGTGCTCTCTACTGACACCTCTGTCCATGTCAGGAACTGTCTGGAGCAGGAGACGTTTGCTATGGGGATTTGCTCCTACTCTGGACAGTACCTGACATGGACAGAGGTGTCAGCAGAGAGCACTGTGGTCAGACTGGAAAGAACTACACAAATTCCTCTGTAGTATACAGCAGCTGATAAATCCGGGAAGGATTAAGATTTTTTTTTTAATAGAAGTAATTTACAAATCTGAATAACTTTCTGGTACCAGTTGATTTAAATTTATTTTCCTCCAAAGTACCCCTTTAAGTTGACTGTACACATTATGATAAGCCGAACCTGTTGATCTTCTCTTGTTTTTATTTTTATTGGGTTGATAGGGGACAATTGGTCTTGGTAAAGTGCACCCTCTTATGTTCTTTCACAGTAAGTTAAACAGATTTGTAAATAACTACTATTTAAAAATCATAACCCTTCCAGTACTTATCAGCTGCCGTATGTTCCAGAGGCAGTTCTTTTCTTTTTGAATTTCCTTTCTGTCTGACCACAGTGCTCTCTGCTGACACCTCTGTTCATTTTAGGAACTGTCCAAAGTAGGAGCAAATCCCCATAGCAAACCTATCCTGCTCCGGACAGTTCCTAAAATGGACAAAGGTGTCAGCAGAGAGCACTGTGGTCAGACAGAAAGAAAATTCAAAAAGAAAAGAACTTCCTGTGGAGCATATTGCAGCTGATAAGTACTGGAAGGATTAAGATTTTTTGAGTTAAACAGATTTGTAAGTCATTTACAAATCTGTTTAACTTTCTGGCACCAGTTGATGTTTTCCAGGGGAGTACCCCTTTAAGGTTTAGGGCACGTCAATGCTAAAGTGAATGTGGCCAATGTAAATACAATACTGTTGTTGATGACTGTGTGTGTTACTGTGTGTGTCGGTTGGAGACAATATACATAAATTGTAACATGCCAAAATTCTTCCAGATTAAGTTGCTAGTCAGCCTAAGCAAGGGGATTGTTTTGAGTAGACTTATATGATCCATAAACCTTTTAGTTATGGAAGAGTTAGCAGCTTCTGTCACTTTAATGAATGGGAGATTTCTGAGCACAGGTTAAATTGCATTCAGAGCGCTTAATCAGGCATAGCTGGGCTAATGGGAAAGTAAACAGTATGCCGCTACTACAAAAGAGCTTTATACCGGCTAATGGGGTTTATTATGTTAAACTCGTATTAACAGTTTTATCGTGGAGCATGTCACAATTCATTCAAATACAGCGAACACTTTTCATACTGTCACAGCTTTCAACATAGGATAGACTTGGCATTGTACAAATAAGGTGGTATAGGAGCATACCAGGGCAAAAAAAGGAAACAATTAAATGTAATTTATTAATTTTCTGTTGTTGTTTTTTTTTTTTTTTTGCTTGTCTTTTTTTTTATTATTATTTTTCTTTTTATAAAAATAATGGTGACAACGGCTGTGCTTGAAGAGTCAATCCTTTGAATTCCAGAAAACAACACTTATTTTACTGTCTGCTGTATGCGGCCCATAACTTTTCATGAGGAATCGAATAAATTATATGTAGGAGATGAATTAAGGTCAGTTCTCTCCTCCTCGGCCTTAAAAAATCAGCCACCAGCACATGGGCATGCTGAGCTTCTCAGGCTTCCTGTGCGCCCTAGCTGTAAGGGACACATAGCTGGCATAGCTTTTAGTTTCATAACACCATGCCCCTTTTGCATAGTTTCACACCTACTACGTACAACGCTCCAACCCACATGGCAAACGTGGCACAAAGTTTTTGTGCAAAAATGTTTTCACCTTTTTGCCATTTTGCCTGGCAAATGCTTGATACATCGCCCCCCTAAGTTTTATGTTGAGCTAAAATGTATGGCCTCCTTATGCCTCTGACCTTGCATAAGGAGGCCATACACATTACATATGTAGGGCAAACTTGTTGATTCAAGGGGGCCTGGCTGACTATATTGTACCCAGTGTATTGTTGATTGTAGATAAATGTTGGAGGAGAGAAGGATCGGACATTTAGGATTTTTATAATAAACTTTGGTCCTTTGGACTTACACATTTGTAACATAAGTTATATGTTAGTATTGGCCAAACCTGCCAATTTCAACAGGACTGGCGAACCATCTTAGGGTGTGTTCACACTACGTTTGTAGTTTACGGTTGCTGGATCCGGTTGGGAGTGGCAAAAACCATCCGCTCCCATATCCTAGCCGGATCTGGCCTGAACCCCATTCATTTCAATGAGCCGACCGGAGTCAAACGCTGACTCAGGTTGTCTCATTTTTGCCCCGTATACGGTTTTCTGGCTGGAGCTAAAACCGTGGTATTTTATTTGTTTAAATTCCTGGTAGTTCTTGGCTGAGGAGTCCAGTGGGTGGTCCTATGATTGGGCACCCATTTAAAACCTGAGATCAAAATCAGCATGGATTTCAATGAATAATGCTGAACCAAGCTCCTCCTGCTCTATAACACACTGCTTATAGATTAGACAGCACCTTCATGTTAATAGGTACCCTTTAAAGATGTCTCATAGTCTGTAAGCTTTAAAGAGCAGGCGACACGTTTCGAGGGGCAGGGACCCCCTCTACGTCAGGCCTGATGAAGAGGGGGGTCCCGTCCCTCGAAACGCGTCGCTGTACTGCATGCTGAAGGAATAAACCTTCATTTTATTTTTCATTAAATCCGTGTCAAAGCGGTTTTTATTTCATTTTATTTATTACAAACATCACCACTTCTGTGACGGAGGTTAGCGCCAATTGAAGCACTTCATTTTTTCCTCGGAACTCCTGGACCGATGCTCTGTCCTTCATAAGGTATTTAATTAATTTTACATTATGGGATCAGATAATAAAACCGTATATATAAAGTATGATTATCTGTCTCTTCAGCTCTTCCTATACTAGCTGCTATTCTATGATGGGGTTATTTGTGATGTAGACCTCTGCTCTTTAGTTATACTGTCCCTGTGTACTTGTGTGTACTTCTGTTTTCTGTTGTTGAATATAACAATAAAAGGTTCAGCATAAATTCCCTGGACCAAAGTGTTTTATTTCAGTAATTCCTGAACTACAATGCCATTAATCCTGTTTATTCAGGATAATCTTCTTTAGGGCACATTAGTAGTTCCCAGTAACGCATAGCTCTAGGACAATGTTTGCCTCTTTCAATATACAGTTATGGCCGTAAATGTTGGCACCCCAGAAATTTTTCAAGAAAATGAAGTATTTCTCACAAAAAAGGATTGCAGTAACACATGTTTTGCTATACACATGTTTATTCCCTTTGTGTGTATTGGAACTAAACCAAAAAAAGGGAGCAAAAAAAACAAATTGGGCATTATGTCACACCAAACTCCAAAAATGGGCTGGACAAACCATTGGCACCCCTAACTTAATATTTGGTTGCACACCCTTTGGAAAAAAATAACTGAAATCAGTCGTTTCCTATAACCATCAATAAGCTTCTTACACCTCTCAGCCGGAATGTTGGACCATTCTTCCTTTGCATACTGCTCCAGGTCTCTCTTATTGGAATGGTGCCTTTTCATTAAGATCTCTCCACAGGTGTTCAATGGGATTTACATCTGGACTCATTGCTGCCACTTCAGAACTCTCCAGCACTTTGTTGCCATACATTTCTTGGTGCTTTTTGACATATGTTTGGGGTCATTGCCCTGCTGGAAGACCCAAGATCTCTGACACAAATCCAGCTTTCTGACACTGGGCTGTACAGTGCGACCCAAAATCCTTTGGTAATCCTCAGATTTCATGATGCCTTGTACACATGTAAGGCACCCAGTGCCAGAGGCAGCAAAACAACCCCAAAACATCATTGACCCTCCACCATATTTCACTGTAGGTACTGTCCTCATCTGTCCACAAGACGTTTTCCCAGGAGGTATTTGGCTTACTCAAGTTAATTTTGGCAAAATGTAGTCTGGCTTTTTTATGTCTTTGTGTCAGCAGTGGGGTCCTCCTGGGTCATAACTTTTCATGTCATTTAAATGTCGACGGATAGTTTGTGCTGACACTGATGTTTCCTGAGCCTGCAGGTCAGCATGAACATCTTTGGAACTTGTTTGGGGCTACTTATCCACCATCTGGACTATCCTGCGTTGACACCTTTCATCAATTTTTCTCTTGTATCCATTCCCAGGGAGATTAGCTGCAGTGCCATGGGTTGCAAACTTCAGAGTCCTTATAAATAAGCATACCCCTGTCATTCTTTTGTGATGACACATGCTGACACACTTTTTTATTATATTAGATAGCCTTGGAGGTGCAGCTAAGCCTATAAGATCTATATTACAACTATGTGCATGAGCCCTTCCGCCACTGAAATTGATTCCCCGAAAGAATAAACTAGGGATCGACCGATTATCGGTATGGCCGATATTATCGGCCGATAATCACGATTTTGGGTATTATCGGTATCGGCAATTAGCTTGCCGATAAGCCGATAATGCCCCGCCGCCCACACCGCCCCCACTGCACCGCACCGCTATTGGCCCTAACCTCCACCGATTATCGGTATCGGCCCTAAAAAAACGATATCGGTTGATCCCTAGAATAAACCTGTCAATAGTGACATGGCAGGTTCACATGGTCAAATGGAATCTCTGAGCATGATTCCTGATCAGAATTCCATGAACAGAGATTCCTTAGTGTCAACATACCCTTAGAGTAACAACATAGTCATCTTTATCAGATTTTTTTTGGGGGGGAAACTCTTACATCCTTTACCGTTTACTCTTCCCTGTTCTAAGAATTTCTAGTAGAAGCTCTGACAGCTACAATAGCTACCACTGGATGTTGACCAACAATACAGTGGAAGTATAAAAAGATGTAATAAAAAATAGCATAGAGAAAAATAAATATGTCTGCACTCACCATGATGTTCAAAGGCAGTTCATGCTTTTATTTGTAGCAGCATAAATACGAACAGAGTCGAATAAATAAATCCACCCGGGGTGCAGGGAGGGAGAACGGCTACCAGCTATAAAAAGATGTTATGGCCTTCTATATCATGTGTGCCTATAATGTGTGATTTCTCTAGAAAAACCATGAGACCCTCCATTTTTCGTCACGGATTCTATAGTATGATAGCTTTAGATTTTACCTAGTTCCTGGGGGAACCTGAAGAGGATGCAGGCAAGACACAGGAGCTACAGTAAATTCAGTAAGCCTGTGCTCATCCATACTTTTAGCAATTTCATTTACCACAAATTGCCGCAGACTCAACAAAGGAACTACACAAAAGAAGCGATAGCATGCACTCACCGCTAGGTTGGTATCTATGCGTCTGGGACACCGGGAGGACATCGGGATGGATGCGAAGCGCTCAGAGCGCTTCGCAACCAGCCTGATGTCCTCCCGAGGCCCGGGACCTCCGGACGCATAGATACCAACCTAGCGGTGAGTGCATGCTATCGCTCCTTTTGTGTATTTTGTTGATACTTCAGCTTTCTGTTGCGTGTACCCCGCAGGTATCAAGCTGCATACAGGATTCCTAGCCTCTTCTACCCACACATTGTTCCTTTAGTAGTGACATATCTGTGGTGCTCTCCCCTTCATTCTTTTGCTCTGCTGTGTATATGTATCAACAAAGGAACTACTGCAGCTCATCTGCACTGTGTACAATCCCCTATCAATACATTTCCACTTTTATAATTCATTAATGTTATAAATTAATGCACTGATGCTATAAATTAATGTACAGATCTATTCGGAACATTTACCTGGGCAAATCTTGTTTGGTCAGTTTATCAGGTATCGGGGTGAAAGGTAAGGTTTCTGCCCTGCTGGTAATGTGTTCACCAAGTATATACCACAGTTACATGGTGGAAATACCCTTGTAATATTCTGCCATTGAGCATATTAGAGACTCTACATTTGTAGATTTCTTCCTGTTCTGTTTATTAAGCTGCAGCTTTTCTCACTCTCCAGGAACAAATTGCTTCTTGATTATTTCTTAATTACTCCTTGATTGTCAGCTGCTGCCGGGAAGACTGCGCCACCACCTTCGCCTTTCTATGGTACCCAACTTTCCAAGTTAGTAAAATTATCATTACATCCCTGAAGTTTAACTGTGTGGTTATAAAATATCCATTCAAATATTTAGGGGTTAAAGGGATATTCCCATCCTGGGTTGTTATCCCCTAGGATAGGGAAACAATCTTATTGGTGTAGGCCCGACCTCTGGGACCCCAATCAATCCAGAAAATGGGTACAAATTTGTCCCCTGAATGATGGTCCACAGGTGCTCTATTCATTCTAAATGGGGCTCCTAAAAAATGTCCAAGTTCTAAACCAACATCTGCATGTAAACATGCCCTGAAGGCTCATTTATGGGGGCTAAATATCATGATGATGGGTACATTTCCAAGAGATTGTAAAGATAATTGGTAATTCAATGGTTAACCATCAGCAGCACGGTTAGTAAAAGAGGTTTTCTAATCTTTAAATGTTATCCTTTATCTTATAGCAGGAGGTCTGTCTGCAGGGTTCCCCCACGATCTTAAGAACAGGCACCTGAGTCTCCCATGAAAATTTTCCACGTCCCGGCTCTATTTATTCTCTATGGGAGCCACAGAAACAGCCAAGTATAGTTTTCGGCTGTTTTCACAGCTCCTATAGAAAATGGATGGAGCATTGATGTACATGCTTGTTGTGCTGCTCCATTCTAATGGGAGAATCAGGTCCCCGTTCTCAACATTGTGGGGTAATCAGATCCTCACAATCAGATAGGTCTATCCTGTTATCTGGTGGTAAATATACAACATAGGAAAACCCCTTTAACCCCCCCCCCCCCCCCCCTTTTTTTTATTTTTTATTTTTATTTTTTTTTTTTTTTAAATCAACTGGTGCCAGAAAGTTAAAGGGGTACTCCGGTGAAAACCTTTTTTCTTTTAAATCAACTGGTGGCAGAAAGTTAAACATATTTGTAAATTACTTCTATTAAATAATCTTAAAACTTCCTGTACTTATTAGCTGCTGAATACTACAGAGGAAATTCTTTTCTTTTTGGAATGCTCTCTGATGACATCACGAGCACAGTTCTCTCTGCTGACGTTATTATAATAATAATAACGCTTTATTTATTGTTGTCCTTAGTGGGATTTGAACCCAAGTCCCCAGCACTCCAAGGCAGCAGTGCTAACCACTGAGCCACCATGCTGCCCTTAGCATACATCGCCTATACATCTGCTGTGCTCGTGATGTCATCAGTGTTGCAAAAAGAAAGGAATTTCCTCTGTAGCATTCAGCAGCTAATAAGTACTGGAAGGATTAAGATTTTTAAATAGAAGTAATTTACAAATATGTTTAACTTTCCGCCACCAGTTGGTTTAAAAGAAAAAAGGTTTTCCCCGGAGTACCCCTTTAAAACAGATTTGTAAATCACTTCTATTAAAAAAATCTTAATCCTTCCAGTACTTTTTAGGGGCTGTATACTAAAGAGAAATCCCAAAAAGAAATGCATTTCCTGTGATGTCCTGACCACAGTGCTCTCTGATGACCTCTACTGTCCATTTTAGGAACTGGAGAAAATCCCCATAGCAAACATATGCTTCTCTGGACAGTTCCTAAAATGGACAGCAGAGGTCAGCAGAGAGCACTTCTTTTCTGATTTCTCTTTAGTATACAGCCCCTAAAAAGTACTGGAAGGATTAAGATTTTTTTTTTACAGAAGCTATTTACAAATCTCTTTAACTTTCTGGCACTAGTTGATTTAAAAAAAAAGTTTTCCACGGTAGTATCCCTTTAATGCAAATGCATTTACACAAGGCATTGCTGCTCATAGTGACATTGACAGTACAGGGTACAGCCACCAATAATCAAATGGCATCATTTTCTACCTATACCATGGATTTGGCTGCAGTGAGTAATCTGCAATATCTTCTGTTGTTACATATGAATTTTAATGCAGATCTGTAGTAGTCTTGCTGCAGATTTCACCCTTTGTATTGCATACAGTGAAATGTTCAGCAAATCCACCTCAAAATCCATATGAATGCCATGTTAATTTTTTGCAGGAGATTCTTTTCAGCCAAAAAATTACAGCCAAAAAAAAAACACCACATGTGAGTCCACCTTAATACTCCTCCTTTTCTCCTTCTCCTCCAGCATGCTCTTCTGCTTTAAAAAAAACAATTGTTTTGGTTAAAATAATTTCCATTAACTTTAATCTGATGTGTATGGGTATCTTAAAGGGGTACTCAGGAGGAAAACATTTTGTTTTGTAAATTACAGATTTGTAAATTACTTTTATTAAAAATATTAACCCGTCCAGTACTTTTTAGCAGCTGCATGCTACAGAGGAAATTCTTTTCTTTTTGAATTTCTTTTTTGTCTTGTCCACAGTGCTGCTGACACCTCTGTCTGTGTCAGGAACTGTCCTGAGCAGCATAGGTTTGCAATTGGGTTTTTCTCCTGCTCTGGACAGTTCCTGATACGGGTATTAGGTGTCAGCAGAGAGCACTGTGGACAAGACAAAAAAGAAATTCAAAAAGAAAAAAAATTCCTCTGTAGCATACAGCTGCTAAAAAGTACTGGAAGGGTAAAGATTTTTTAATAGAAGTAATTTACAAATCTGTTTAAAGGGGTTCTCCACTGCCCTGCCTTCCGGAGCTCCGCTCGCAGCGTCCGGAAGTTTATTACTCCGAACGCTGTGTGTGGGCTTCCGTGTTCGAGGCCGCCCCCACGTGATGTCACGCCCGCCCCCTCATGACGTCACGCCCGCCCCCTCAACGAAAGTCTCTGGGAAGGGGGCGCGACCGCTGTCACGCCCCCTTCCCATAGACTTTCGCTGAGGGGGTGGGCATGATGTCATGAGGGGGCGGGCGTGACATCACGTGGGGGCGGCCTCGAACACGGAAGCCCGCACACAGCATTCAGAGTAATACATTTCCGGACGCTGCGAGCGGAGCTCCGGAAGGCAGGGCAGTGGAGAACCCCTTTAACTTTCTGGCACCAGTTGATTTAAAAAAAAATAAATGTTTCCCCTTTAAGATTAACTCCCACCTGACAATCCCTTTAAGATTCTTATACTATGTTAAAAAACAGGACAGAACCCATTTGATCCCTTTTACCGGGCATAGTTTTGTTTAGTTTTTTTTCTGTAAACACGTCCAAAAAAAGTCTAAAAATGGACGAATATGTTTAAAAGTTGAAATGCCTCAACTCTTGTAAAAATGGCTCCAGTAGTTCTAAAGTGAGAACTAACTGCTTACATAACATGTCTAAGTGGTGTCATAAACATGGAAAAACTTTTTGGGAAATTCTGACCCAAATTATATATTTTACTTCAGATCAATACAAGAAACAAAAAAAAACTAAAAAAGTTGTTGCTAAAAGACATAAGAAATAATTAGCATAACATACATAAGGTAGCTGAGATGTTTTAAGGGTCTGAATTGAAGTGTTTGCCCCTCGGATCTTGCTGCTTGCGTGCAGGAGGTTGTGCTCCGGAAGTGAGCCGGTAAGGCATGCACACATGGGGTTGACCCACATCCAAACCATCTAAAGTCTCACACTGAGCTTTTCTTCTGGCCTCCTTTGCCAGTCAAAGCTTAATTTGCTACAATATTGGAAGAGGTAGTATATTAGTCATTTAATGACACAGTGTTGGCCACTTTCCAGTCTTGCTGGTGAATCCATTGCTAAAAGAACATTCCTTTTGTATTTTAATTTGCATACCGTAAAGGAGGAAAAGACACGCACTCACCCATCTTGCGGTATCCATTTTTTTTTTATTATCTCTTTATACATAAACCATTCATTTTCTACTTGCTTCTTTTTCAAATCCTTCAATCCTATCTGCCATATACAGATACATTGGTATTTACTATATGGTATTGTACTGAGTGAGAAATGTATGGACCTGTGGGAAAACATTCCGATAAGATATAAAGCAGTTTATTGATAGGCTGATACATATGGCATTTAGGATACGTCCGCACATGTAGGAATATTTGTGTCATGGATTTCGCCAAAAATCCATGATGAATCCACAGCAAGATTAACTTACCGTATTTTTCGTCATATAAGACGCACCTAATTTTATAGGATAAAAATCCAGAAAATAAAGATTCTGAACCAAATGCAATGTAAAGTATAGGACAGTGATCTTCAATTTGCAGACCTTCAGATGTTGCAAAACTACAATTCCCAGCATGCCCGGACAGCCGTTGGCTGTCCGGACATGCTGGGAGTTGTAGTTTTGCAACATCTGGAGGTCCGCAGGTTGAAGACCACTGGTATAGGAGGTAGTACTCACGTGTTCCCGCCGCTCCGGACCCGTCACCGCTCGTCACCGCTGCCCTGGATGTTGCCCTTCATCGCTGTCGCTGCGTCCCCAGGGTGTCCCCGTCGCTCCGGAACATCTCTGCTGCCCGGTATCCTCGCTCTCCATCGCCACCATGACTATGCGCGACGCTCCTATTGGATGACGGGACGGCGTGCACGACGACGTGATGACGACGAAGGAGAGTGCCGGCCATGCAGGGGATCCTGGCACGGAGCAGACACTGAGGAGGCAGGTAAGGTCCCTCCCGGTGTCCTGTAAGCTGTTCGGGACGCCGCGATTTCACCGCAGCGGTCCCGAACAGCCAGGTTAGTGTTATTTTCGCTTCAGACGCGGTGGTCAGTTTTGATTGCCGCGTCTGAAGGGTTAATACAGGACATCACCGCGATCGGTGATGTCCTGTATTAGCCACAGGTCCCGGCCGTTGATGGCCGCAGGGACCGCCGCCATAGGGGTGTATTCGCCTTATAAGACGCACCAACTTTCCCCCCCCCAGTTTTGGGGAAGAAAAAGTGCGTCTTATACGGTGAAAAATACGGTAAATACAGATTTCACTAACAACATATTTCATTGCTGCTTCATTGAAAATGATAAAATTTGCAGTGAAAATCTTCAACAAGAAAGGACATGTTGTGAATTTTAAAAATTGCGCCATATGTTAATTTGTGTGCTTACAAAGCCAGCAGTATGTGGATGAGATTTGAAAAATCTCATATAGTTGCCTGGGATAGCCGCCTGCTACTTGTTTTTTCTGTGAAAATCGGCAGACAAAGTCCATGTGAATTCACCCTTAGGGTCTGTTCACACGGGCGGATTTTATTGCAAGATAGCAGTGTGTTTCCCGCTGAAAATCTAAACCAGGGCATGCTCTCTCCAGTAGATTTTCATCAGCAGAAAATCAGCAACAGACCTCGTTAAAGTCAATTTATTCTGCTGTGGATTTTCTGCAGCGGAGATTTCTCTGCCAGTTCAAATTTGGGAAGCTTTCTGCTGTCTCACAATTAAATGGACCCTTACGCTATGTTTTTTTGGCTGAATGTTTTTAGCTGTTTTTACACGAAAATCAGCTGAAAGGCAAAAAAGTACATGCTATTTAATTTAAAGGGGTTATCCATGTTCTAAATAAAAGTTGTAAAGGGCCTTAAAGGTATTAAAACAACAAATCAACTGATACTTACCCCTGTGATCCTGCACTGAGATCCTCCACAGGGCATGTGACATCGAGGGGATGTCCCATGCCCTGTGGAGCATCTCAGTGCAGGATCACAGGGGTAAGTATCAGTTGATTTGTTGTTTTAATATCTTTAAGGCCCTTTACAACTTTTATTTAAAACATGGATAACCCCTTTAAATTAAAGGGGTACTCCGGTGGAAAACTTTTTTTTTTTTATCAACTGGTGCCAGAAAGTTAAACAGATTTGTAAATTACTTCTATTAAAAAATATTAATCCTTCCAGTACTTATTAGCTGCTGAATACTACATCGAACATTCTTTTTTTTTTTTTGGAACACAGAGCTCTCTGCTGACATCACGACCACAGTGCTCTCTGCTGACATCTCTGTCCATTTAAGGAACTGTCCAGAGCATATGTTTGCTATGGGGATTTTCTCCTACTCTGGACAGTTCCTAAAATGGACAGAGATGTCATCAGAGAGCACTGTGGTCATGATGTCAGCAGAGAGCTCTGTGTTCCAAAAAGAAAAAAATTTCCTCTGTAGTATTCAGCAGCTAATAAGTACTGGAAAGATTAAGATTTTTTAATAGACGTAATTTGCAAATCTGTTTAACTTTCTGGCACCAGTTGATTAAGAAGAAAAAAAAGTTTTCCACTGGAGTACCCCTTTAAATCCCTTAAATGGGTGCTCAGTGCAGGCTTGCAGAGGTGTCAGTTTATTTGTTATCTTAATACCTTTTGCATAATAAATTGTGGCCATAAAATTAATGTATGACTATAGTCACACTTGGTTTAGTCCACTGTCTTTGTAAAAAAGCTGTTATTCATTTTTTGTTTTTTTTATTATTATTATATAGTTTACTGGAACTCAATGGAAAAACGGCTGGTAATGCACGAGGAGATTTATTGCAATGTCTTATTGTATGATTCCCTTTGTTGCCCATAGCAACCAGTCACAGCTCAGCTTTCTGTTTACTAGCACAACATAGAAAATGAAAGCTAAGCTGTGATTGGTTGCTATGGACAACAAAGAGAATGTTACAATAAGAAAGGTTGGTAAATCTTACAGCAGGCTGTCATAGTTCACCAGTTATTTGAATATAAATTCATTTATATGTAATACAGTCCTCTCCTTTGTCAGGAAAGTTAAGCAGGGGAGAAAGATTGGAATTTGGTACCAGCTTCTAGTTCCTGAAGTAACCAGTATTAGGCCCCTTTTACACTGCTGGTATGACCCATCATATACTGCCGGCAAACTCCCTTTTTTTTCCAGTTTGACGGACGTAATTTTGACGGGTCATAACGGGCAAAAACGGGTCCGTCCGACGCCGTTATTTTCAGAGAGAAAAGCCGGGGAAAAAGACAGTGCAAGCACTATTCTTTCTCCGGCATTTCTCGATGCTAAAATAACGGTCTTCACACAACCGGCAGTGTGAATGTAGCCTTAAAGTGGTTCTCTGCTTTGGACAGTTTCTACCTGTTAGAATGGTGACAATAAGCTGCTTAAAGATGGTGTCACATTTAACGATGACCAACCCTTATGAGGCTGATGCCAATTGCCCCATACTATTGAAAAAAATTCCTTCTTGAAAATATGTCAATCAGAATAAATCCGTGGGCCTACATTCTGTCCTTATAAATCTAGAATCCATAACCTGTAATGTTATTCATCTCCTGAAATGTATCCAGACCCCTTTTGATCTCTTTTTATTGTGTTCACCGTGACCTTATCCTCTGGTAGAGAGTTCCACAGTCTCACTGCTCTTAAAGTAAAGAACCCTCGTCTGTGGAGGATGCCCTCTTGTTATAGATATAGTCCTGGGTATAAATAGGTCATGGGAGAGATCTCTGTACTGCCCATGATAACTTATACATAGTTATTAGGTTGCCCCTTTTTCTAAAATAAATAACTCTAATTCTGATAGTATTTCTGGGTATTGTAGTCCTCCCATTCCCCATATTACCCTGGTTGCCTGTCTTTGAACCCTCTCCAGCTCCACTATATCTTTCTTGTACACTGGTGCCCAGTACTGTACACAGTATTCTATGTGTGGTCTGACTAGTGATTTGTACAGCGGTAGAATCATTCCCTTATTGTGGGCATCTATGTCCCTTTTGATGCACCCCATGATTTTATTAGCCTTGGCAGCAGCTGTTGTCTGCTCGTAGTAGCAATCTGCCGCTATGAGGAGACACACAGTGACCTGCGAGTCGCCACACGCACGCTCAGTGTACTCACAGACATTGCGCCAACCCCCCCTGCTCTCTGAGCTAGGCCAAGATCAGCCGCAATGTCTGAGTACACCGCCTGTATGCACGGCAACTCGCAGCAATCGCAGGATTGCTGCTACGAGCAGGTAACAGGCACAACAGGAGGTACACTATAGGGTCAGTCATTGGCGGATCCGCAGTGTAAAATACGCTGCGGATCCATTACTCGTGACTCTACCCTAAGGGTCTATTTACAAGTACAGTATGCATCAAATATGTGCAGGATACTGTACATGTGAATAGACCCTTAAGGGGAACTTCAAAAAGCAAAAATTGTTCATATTTTTCCCCCTCATGGCTAGAACAACTGTATTGTAATGTACACCTATTGGAATATGTTGTGGAAGCAGGAAGTGAAGAAAAACCTGCCATTCTCTGTACACTTCGCCTCCTCTAAAATAAAATGTCTGAACCAACATCCACTTAGATTTGAATGAAATTAGACTTCAATGGATTATTATCATTTATAAAATAATAAAATTATAAAACTAATTCTGAGCAGATTCTCACGTTAGAAGTTCTGTAATGCAACTTCCAATGTGAAATCCTCCCAGAAAAGTCAATTAGCCAATGAGACTTTGATTTCTGATGCTTATTTCCATAGTAAAATTCAACATAGAATAGGCACCGATTCCGGGTGGCATGGATTATGCCAGGATATTCAGCAAGTAAATTTCTTGCTGAATTTCCTCTGTGTGCATAGTCCCAAATAGTTTGAAACTATTTAACTACTATTATTTCAGTAAGTGTTTTGGTTAATAATTTCATGTCCATTATAGTTATTTTCTTTAACAGTTAAATTCCTGGTGTTGACTTAAAATACACCAGGAATTTAACACACACCGAAAATTTGTTACAGAATTTATTGCTATTGTCCCATTCATCTGAACGGGCTTTCAGTTATTGAATTATATATTACTGAACAATTCATCTCCAGTGCTTAGGGCTGGAAGGCCTCCTCACTTCCCCCTTCCATCCTTATTTCTGCTTGATTGACAGTAAACTGAAAGCCAAGCCCTGTTTCCAAATCTAATTCCTACACACAATTTGTATGCACAGCATAGGAAGGAGATTTGGAAACAGGGCTCGGCTTTAAACTGACTGTCAATCAAGTAGAAACAGGGATGAGAGGGGTAGGGAGGAGGCATTCCAGCCCTTAGCACTTTAGGGTAATGGAAACGCCTCTTTGACTCTTGGAACCAGAGAATAAATGCATTTTTATATGTTATAGAAGCACAGACAGGTACATTTAAGGTGCAATGTATCTCCAAACAGTCCTAACAGCCGTCTACCAATGTCATCAGTTTAGAACATGAATATTTACACTTACTTGTAACAAAATAATTTACCTACAGCTTTTTACTTAAACCTTTTTGTATAGTTTAATTGTATTTATTTTACATAATAATATGAATATTATATTTTCCTAAATTTGGATGTCAACCTTCTTCAGTGTAGTTATAACACCCATAGGTAAAAAGACTATGCTAGTGTGTCATTTTTTTTTTTATACGAAAATGTGCTGCCTCTATAGCTGCCAGTATGTTCTTTTCCTAACAATCCCCATCAGGCATAAGATCCTCTTTGTTACATTTGACACAATCACAAGAAGCAAATGAAGGGATGTGTCAAAACACAAATTTCTCTTGTGTTACTACATGTCCCCCACTGTGCTTCGTTAATCCTTTTCTTACTTCAGGACATTGCAAAGTCTTGTGAGATCCTCTGCCAATAGCCGCTGCATAGATTCACTCAATAGATTTCTTAACTAGGGAATTATAGTGCAGCGGTGTCTTTTGTTGCCTGATGGACTACATGGTGTTAACGGCATATCCTTGACACTGTCACTCACTTTTAACATATACATCCTTGTTATGTTGTGCAATGTGACTGGTTGCAATTTGTTCAGTCATTATCTCCTTTCATGGTTATTACAGCAGATCAACCTAACACCTTCATATAGATTCGCTTCCAACCTTTCACATAGAGGAAGAAGGGATCTTTATATGGAGGAAGCAAATAGAGTTGTTGCACTGTTTTAATCAATTGATTCGGAAAAAAAAAACACAGGTCACCTTAAATGACACGCAATGAAAGGGTTAATCGAGTCATTATGGTTTGCCTATGGGACCTGTCAGGGGGCAGGATAGAAATGAACTGCACTGTCTAGTGGAATGATTCCGCTGTCACTGTGCGGCAGCGTGCAAATATGAGAGGAACCATATAAATGCAAATTATTATGACATTGTTATTCTAATTAAGAGGACATCCATCCATTCACTCAGGGCTGATTAAATTATCATCTCTCCTAAAGCCTTGGAGAATATATAAGCAGAATGCTGTGCAGCCAAGGAGGAATGAAATAGTCTCTCTCCACTTACAGGAAGATTTCATCTTAACAGGAACAACAATCTTTTTCTAATTCTTTCTTGAATGTGAATATTTTCAGAAATGTAGATGTGTCCATTGGTATCAACTGTTAGGTTGAATGTGGCTTTTAGGAGGATCTATCATCCTAATCATCAACATCTAAACCATCCCTTCCCTGAATGAGGACACACTGGTGATGTGTTAATCCTTCATCTTACATTTTATAAAGAGAACCAGTAGAAAATGACATTATATGTATATTTGTAATATACATTGGTGAAAAAAATGTGTATATTTTTCTCCCTGAAGCTATTGCATGTATGTCTCCATAAAGATTCCAAATACAGGAAGTGTGGGTGGACAAGTAGGGCTCTGTACACTAAGGACAAGCAGGGCTCTGTACACTAAGGACAAGCAGGGCTCTGTACACTGAGGACAAGCAGGGCTCTGTACACTGAGGACAAGCAGGGCTCTGTACACTGAGGAAAAGCAGGGCTCTGTACACTGAGGACAAGCAGGACTCTGTACACTAAGGACAAGCAGGACTCTGTACACGAGGACAAGCAGGGCTCTGTACACTAAAGACAAGCAGGGCTCTGTACACTGAGGACAAGTAGGGCTCTGTACACTGAGGACAAGCAGGGCTCTGTACACTGAGGACAAGCAGGGCTCTGTACACTGAGGACAAGCAGGGCTCTGTACACTGAGGACAAGCAGGGCTCTGTACACTGAGGACAAGCAGGGCTCTGTACACTGAGGACAAGCGGGGCTCTGTACACTGAGGACAAGCAGGGCTCTGTACACTGAGGACCAGCAAGGCTCTGTACACCGAGGACAAGCAGGGCTCTGTACACTGAGGACAAGCAGAGCTTTGTGCACTGATGACAAGCAATTTTTAATCTAATGTATATTAAAAATATACATATAATGGCATTATCTACATTATATAAAAAGTTTTTGTTGACTGTTGACAACAGGTACACTTTAATAGTTTTTTCCATGCCTCTGTTTCCCTAGCTATTAGTGCCATTAGTTTTGGAACCCAGTATACCGAGTAGGACTTAAATAGCCAAAGAGGAGGACACAATTTCTCCCCTCATTGAAATGCCTCATGGCTATACACACCCTCAGCAGCATATCAGTGCTGTGAAGAAGCTTTGGAGGCGAAACAATTGTTGCCTGTGTTCTGCCTAAGCTGTCAATAAAGTTTGGATCCATGACGTGTGCCACAGACGTGTTATTCTTACACCTGAGTCAGTGCTGATAATTATAGCATCGATATCTAGGGATCGGAAGTCTTAAACGAGTTGCTTGTCTATAAAAAAAAACTTTTTATAAAAAGTGCTCAGGCTGGCTTAAAAAAATGTATGTAATTCACTTTTGTTGGGTTCACTTGCTTCTTGCTGGTGGTTTGTAGTGATAATTAAATAACATGTTATTTTTAATGGCACTTCTTAACCCCTTCAGGACCAAGCCCATTTTGGCCTTAAGGACCAGAGCGTTTTTTGCACATCTGACCACTGTCACTTTAAACATTAATAACTCTGGAATGCTTTTAGTTATCATTCTGATTCCGAGATAGTTTTTTCGTGACATATTCTACTTTAACATAGTGGTAAATTTTTGTCGATACTTGCATCCTTTCTTGGTGAAAAATCCGTAAATTTGATGAAAAATTTGAAAATTTTGCATTTTTCTAACTTTGAAGCTCTCTGCTTGTAAGGAAAATGTATATTACAAATTAAAAAAATTTTTATTCACATATACAATATGTCTACTTTATGTTTGCATCATAAAAGTGACGAGTTTTTACTTTTGGAAGACATCAGAGGGCTTCAAAGTTCAGCAGCAATTTTCCAATTTTTCACAAAATTTTCAAACTCACTATTTTTCAGGGACCAGTTCAGGTTTGAAGTGGATTTGAAGGGTCTTCATATTAGAAATACCCCACAAAAGACCCCATTATAAAAACTGCACCCCCCAAAGTATTCAAAATGACATTCAGTCATCATTTTAACCCTTTAGGTGTTTCACAGGAATAGAAGCAAAGTGAAGGAGAAAATTCACAATCTTCATTTTTTACACTCGCATGTTCTTGTAGACCCAATTTTTGAATTTTTACAAGGGGTAAAAGGAGAAAATTTATACTTATATTTGTAGCCCAATTTCTCTCGAGTAAGCACATACCTCATATGTCTATGTAAATTGTTCAGCGGGCGCAGTAGAGGGCTCAGAAGGGAAAGAGCGACAAGGGGATTTTGGAGAGTACGTTTTTCTGAAATGGTTTTTGGGGGGCATGTTGCATTTAGGAAGCCCCTATGGTGCCAGAACAGCAAAAAACCCTCACATGGCATACCATTTTGGAAACTAGACCCCTTGAGGAACATAACAAGGAATAAAGTGAGCCTTAATACCCCACAGGTGTTTCACGACTTTGGCATATGTAAAAAAAAATTATTTTTTTTCACTAAAATGTGTGTTTCCCCCCAAATTTCAAATTTTTCCAAGGGTTAATAGCAGGAAATACCCCCAATATTTGTAACCCCTTCTCTTCTGAGTATGGAGGTACCCCATAAGTTGACCTGAAGTGCACTATGGGCGAACTACAATGCTCAGAAGAGAAGGAGTCATATTTGGCTTTTTGAGAGCAAATTTTTCTCGGGGGGCATGTCGCATTTAGGAAGCCCCTATGGTGCCAGAACAGCAAAAAAAAAACACATGGCATACCATTTTGGAAACTAGACCCCTTGAGGAATGTAACAAGGAATAAAGTGAGCCTTATTACCCCACAGGTGTTTCACGACTTTTGCATATGTAAAAAAATAAAATAAAATTTCCACTAAAATGTGTGTTTCCCCCAAATTTCACATTTTTGCAAGGGTTAATAGCAGGAAATACTCCCCAATATTTGTAACCCCTTCTCTTCTGAGTATGAAGGTACCCCATAAGTGGACCTGCACTATGGGCGAACTACAATGCTCAGAAGAGAAGGAGTCATATTTGGCTTTTTGAGAGCAAATTTTGCCCCTATGGTGCCAGAACAGCAAAAAAAAAAACACATGGCATACCATTTTGGAAACGAGACCCCTTGAGGAACGTAACAAGGGATACAGTGAGCATTTGCCCCCCACTGGTGTCTGACAGATCTTTGGAACAGTGGGCTGTACAAGTTTTCATTTTCACGGACCACTGTTCCAAAGATCCATCAGACACCAGTGGGGGGTAAATTCTCACTGCACCCCTCATTACCTTCCGTGAGGGGTGTCGTTTCCGAAATGGGGTCACATGTGGGGTTTTGTTTTTTTTGCGTTTGTCAAAACCGCTGTAAAAATCAGCCACCCCTGTGCAAATCACCTCAAATGTACATGGCGCACTCTCCCTTCTGGGCCTTGTTGTGCGCCCCCAGAGCACTTTGCGCTCACATATGGGGTATCTCTGTAGTCGGGAGAAATTGCGTTACAAATTTTGGGGGGCTTTTTTCCCTTTTACCTCTTGTGAAAATGTAAAGTATAGGGCAACATCAGCTTGTTAGTGTAAAAATTTTAATTTTTTTACACTAACATTCTGGTGTAGACCCCAACATTTCCTTTTCATGAAGGGTTAAAGAAGAAAAAGCCCCCCAAACCTTGTAACGCGATTTCTCCCGAGTACGGCGATACCCCATATGTCGCCCTAAACTGTTGCCTTGAAATACAACAGGGCTCCAAAGTGAGAGCGCCGTGCGCATTTGAGGCCTAAATTAGGGATTTGCATAGGGGTGGACATAGGGGTATTCTACGCCAGTGATTCCCAAACAGGGTGCCTCCAGCTGTTGCAAAACTCCCAGCATGCGTGGACAGTCAACGGCTGTCTGGCAATACTGGGAGTTGTTGTTTTTCAACAGCTGGAGGCTCTGCTTTGGAAACAGTGGTGTACCGGACATTCTTATTGGGGGAGGGGGGCTGTGTAGGGTTATGTGTATATGTAGTGTTTTTAATTTTTTATTTTATTTTGTGTAGGTGTAGTGTAGTGTAGTGTAGTGTTTTTAGGGTACAGTCACATGGGAGGGGATTACAGCGAGTTTCCCAGCGCAAAATTTGCTGCATCTCAAGATGCGAGAAACCCACTGTAAAAGCCTCGCCCATGTGAATGTACCCTGTACATTCACAGGGGGGGGGGGGGGGGGTGCACCAGCTGTTGCAAAACCACAACTCCCAGCATGCATGGTCTGTTAGTGCATGCTTGGAGTTATAGTTTTGCAACAGCTGGAGGCACACAGGTTAGGAAACACGGAGTTAGAAACAGACAATGTTTCCCAACCAGTGTGTCTCCAGTTGTTGCAAAACTACAACTCCCAGCATGCCCAGACAGCTGAAGGGCATGCTGGGAGTTGTAGTTCGGCAACATCTGAAGGGCCAGATGTTGCTGAACTAAAACTCCCAGCATGCCTGGACAGTCAGTGCATACTGGGAGTTGTAGTTTTGCAACAGCTGGAAGAGCACAGATTGGAGATCATTATACAATGGTCTCCAAACTGGGGCC
Organism: Hyla sarda; assembly: GCF_029499605.1. Taxonomy (NCBI): domain Eukaryota; kingdom Metazoa; phylum Chordata; class Amphibia; order Anura; family Hylidae; genus Hyla; species Hyla sarda. Next base: position 35,555,191 of record NC_079199.1, on the reverse strand, counting down.
CTCCAGATGTTGCAAAACTACAACTCCCAGCATGCATGGTCTGTTAGTGCATGCTTGGAGTTATAGTTTTGCAACAGCGGGAGGCACACAGGTTAGGAAACATGGAGTTAGAAACAGACAATGTTTCCCAACCAGTGTGTCTCCAGTTGTTGCAAAACTACAACTCCCAGCATGCCCAGACAGCTGAAGGGCATGCTGGGAGTTGTAGTTCGGCAACATCTGAAGGGCCAGATGTTGCTGAACTAAAACTCCCAGCATGCCTGGACAGTCAGTGCATACTGGGAGTTGTAGTTTTGCAACAGCTGGAAGAGCACAGATTGGAGACCATTATACAATGGTCTCCAAACTGGGGCCCTCCAGATGTTGCAAAACTACAACTCCCAGCATGCATGGTCTGTTAGTGCATGCTGGGAGTTATAGTTTTGCAACAGCTGGAGGCACACAGGTTAGGAAACACTGAGTTAGAAACAATGTTTCCCAACCAGTGTGTCTCCAGTTGTTGCAAAACTAGAACTCCCAGCATGCCCAGACAGCTGAAGGGCATGCTGGGAGTTGTAGTTCGGCAACATCTGAAGGGCCAGATGTTGCTGAACTAAAACTCCCAGCATGCCTGGACAGTCAGTGCATGCTGGGAGTTGTAGTTTTGCAACAGCTGGAAGAGCACAGATTGGAGACCATTATACAATGGTCTCCAAACGGGGGCCCTCCAGATGTTGCAAAACTACAACTCCCAGCATGCCCAGACAGCCAAAGGCTGTCTAGGCATGCTGGGAGTTGTAGTTTTCAGACTCCTAGAAGCAGCAGTGAAGATCTTCACTGCTGCCTCTGAGGACCACATACTTACCCGTCGCTGCTCGTCCACGTGGCCGGTCCCGCGCTGCTCCTCGGTCCCGCCGCTGGATCAGGTAAGTCCGCCGGTCCCCACGTGTTCCCCCCGAATGCCGCAGGTCTCCGCGAGCCCCTGCAGCCTTCGTCCCCCGTTCTGCCCGACTTCCAGGGGCGGGCAGTGCGGGGGATCTGAACTTTCACCCCAGATCACTGTGGTTGGTCCACAGGGACCAATCACAGTGATCGCTGACCAGGACCATCAATGGATGGTCCTGGGGGGTGAAGCAGAAGTTGTCCCCTGCTGGAAACAGCGGGACTTCTGCCAGTTAACCCGTGCGATGCTGCGCATCGCCGGGTTGACTGAATGTCATTTATAAACGCCGGGATGCGCGAACGCACTGCACAACCCGGCGTTTATATATGACATTCTGCGGGAAGGGGTTAATGTATTGGATTTGAAACAACGGATATTAGACCCCATTTAAAGTCAATGAGACTCGTCAGGATCCGTTAATGCTGGTGTGAACCCAGCCTAAGATGAGGAAGCAGTTTCTACAGCAAGATGTTTGGGCACCCGCATCTAAGTCTTTTGGTTTTCTTCTCAGTTTTTGTCACTGGGAAAAACTCTACTCCAGCTTCACTTGTACCTGGATTTATTAAGAGGCAAGTGCCTATTGTAAAATCAAATGCAATTCTTCACTAGTGGGGGTTTATTTGGGTCCCCTCTTGGTAACTTTTTTCTGAAAGTAATTCCTTGGTTGAACTTGATGGACGTATGTCTTTTTTTGACCATGCTATGAATCTATGTAATTTTAACTTTAAATAAGCCTTTAAGTGAATATATCGCAATAGGTCTTTAAGAACGCTAATATTGGGGACCTCATGCATGATGTCGTGGAAATTTTATGGGAGAAAAAAATGCTGACATCAAAGGTTAATAAAAATGTAATTATTTACAAATACCAGTATAAAAAAATAATTACCCTCACTTTGGTAAAGAGCAAAAAAGATGTTTGGTAAAGCAAGGATTAATCAGGAAAACCATGTATGATTCATGTGAAAAGATGACTCCAACAACCACAAAGCCCTCGATCTAAATTACTTTATCACATCAAAAATGTCAACAGCTTTAGCACAAAATACCCAGAAATCTCTGCCAAAACTGTCATTAAGGGTTCAAAATTTTGGTTGGTGGTGAATTTTCTAAAAAAAAAAAAAAAAAATTATAATAATAATTTTTGTTAAATAATAATTTATTTATAATCCAACTGTTTTATCTGAGTCTCTATGTACTCTTGGGGGCCACAATGGTAAGACAGTAAAAATAGTAGGAACCCATAATTGAACTGTTTTATAATAAATATAATGTGATTTTGGCTTTTATATAATGGAAGCAATCAGAAAAATCTATTAGGAAGAACGTAGTTGACTAGACTAGAACTCAACATAAAAGGTGTCTATGTTGCCAGTGTGAGGCCCTATAAACCTTACCTTGACTCTGTAAGTTATTTACTTGATGAAGGTTCAAAGGGGTACTCCGCCCCTAGACATCTTATCCCTTATCCTAAGGTTGTCTGATCGCTGTGCAGCACCCAGCATTCATCATGATCATGCCCCTCGTGATGCCACACCCCCTCAATGCAAGTCTATGAGAGGGGATGTGGCAGCAGCCGTGCCCCCTAACATAGACTTGCATTGAGAGGGTGTGGTGTGATGTCACAAGGGGGCATGGCCATGACATCATGACCCCCATGGAGCTGCCCGCTCCAAGCATTCGGAACACAATGTTCTGAATGCTGGGGCAGCGGAGTACCCCTTTAAGCCAACTTCATTTTCATCATGATGAAGACTAACTAGTAATACCAGCTAAGGATACACCTTCCTGTGGTGTAAGGCTGGATTCACATATAATGATTTGGTCACTGGTCAGTATTTTGGTCCTCATTTTGGTCAGTATTCTTAGCCAAAGCCAGGAGTCACTTTTTGTGTTGTAGTTTTTTTTCTGTGCCAGATCCACACCTGGTGTTGGCTAAAAATTTAGACCAAATACAGACCATAATACTACATTTGAACCCAGCATTAGTCCTGTTCTTAAGTTGTCCTAAGCTATGTTGACTCCTCTTGCCCAATGTTACCTTCTTTCAGTAGGTAACATTGAAATCCAACATCTCTGTCCTCTTTTTCCAGCATCTGCCATCGTGGGGTTGCTGAGAGGCCCCATCTGTACACATAGGATTGTAGATCAGTCTGGATGGTCAGCTTAAGTTACATTCATGCACAGAATCACCATTTTGCCTTTTTTTCTAGAGCCATGATATCTTCAAAACCTATGTACAAATTAACAAGTTAAATGTTAATGTGGTCATTAAAAAGTTTCACAAATTTATTTTTGGACATACTGTTCAAATACAAATACCTTTTGGGGGTTACTTTCCAGAAAAATTCCAATTCTGAATATCATATCACCTCAATTGCTTAGTTGGAACGTCACAATAAGTGTCTATGATTACATTCTTATGTAAAAACCAGGAAAATCAACCTGAATGCTGATGCTCTACGCCACTTAGCCTGGTATGTTTCTGTCTGTCAAATGTCACCTTTATTAGAAGTTGTTACGTTGAAATCCTCTCCTGATTTACCGCTAGATGCCACTGAGGTCTCACAAATGAGTGCAAAATATTCTAAATTATCTAATGTTTTTTTTTTTTCAAGATATTAAGGCAAATGCTATGTAAAAAATTTTAAGAACTCATACTTTGTGTGTGTCATCAATATGAGCTATCTTTCCTTGTTTATTATGGGGAAACCAAGTGCTTATTCTTGAAAAAGAATGCATGTTTGGTACTACACAATACAATGTTACATGCAACCTCTCCATGTATTGTCTTTTTGTCCAAATGGAAGCCCAGAATTGATACTGTGAATTATAATATATATACAGTATATACAATATATATCAATACAATTGATAATTGACAGACCTGATCTTTTATCATAGTCACGCCTGTTTTTTTTTCCTAGCAGCACCATTTTTTCTAAGAGGGTATAAAAGCTTTGGGTCAGACATTCTAATTCTGCTGGACACAACACCAAACTAATATAATGCTTAAAGAGTTTTCTAGGCCAAATACTATTTATGGCCCATGTACAGCACAGGCCAGGAATAGTCCATTGTAGGGGATCAGACAATCGGTACCCCCCCCCCACCACCACCACCACCACCACCGATCAACCGATTGGCACTGCCGCAACAGAAATAAACGCTGGGTAACAGCAGAGCAGCCCCCATTCGCTTCACTTTGGGGGAAATAAGCCTCTGCTTAAGGAGTCTGGCTATGGCTCTTTCCCATTTAGAACACATACACACTTGGTCGAGCATGCATGTGTATGAGAGGATCAGAAGATATAGCTGTCAGCCAAACAAAGGTTCAACTGACTTCTTATTTGCATAACCAGCTTAAGAGTTGGAAATCTACACATCCTGCATCATCAGAAGTTCAGGTTGATGGTCTGTTACTGCCTACTCTACACTGCAGTTCAAAATGGCTGTCTTGTATGAACCCACTATGAGAAAGTCAGCTTATGAGAAGCTGATTTTCAACGCAGCAATAAAAAATGATCCTTCGTTACCTTTTCAGCTCTAGTGGTCTCCTGGCACCTGATTTAGTTCAGGACATTAGCTTGGACATCAAAATTAATTTATTTTTTTTGGTCATGTAGTTTGCGTGAACAAAACACAATTGATCATTACTATCCTCTCTATGTCTTCTGTATAAGGCTTTCAGTAGTTTTAAGAGTTCCAATCGGCTGACAGACTCTCTTTAAAAATCTGAAACTACTGAGTTAAATTAAATGCATGAAATGTGTCCTATAAAGACATCACCAAGAACCATTAATGACTCAAAGATAGACATTTACATAATTCACATGACAATTGTATTTACGATATTGTGAACACAAACTTTATTAATTCTGTTTAATTCTTATTACAATAGCTTGGAAACATAGAACTCAATAACTATTATGTGTAATTCAACCTTAAACTGTCAGGGCATTAAACTTAAATAAAAGTATCAATACTGCTGTATTACTTTACCATTAACATATACAGTCATGACCGTAAATGTAGGCACCCCTGAAATATTTCTAGAAAATGAAGTATTTCTCACAGAAAAGGATTGCAGTAACACATGTTTTGCTATACACATGTTTATTCCCTTTGTGTGTATTGGAACTAAACTGAAAAAGGGAGAAAAAAAATAAAATTGGACATAATGTTACACCAAACTCCAAAAATGGGCTGGACAAAATTATTGTCATCCTTTCAAAATTGTGGAAAAATAAGATTGTTTCAAGCATGTGATGCTCCTTTATACTCACCTGTGGCAAGTAACAGGCGTGGACAATATAAAAATCACACTTAAAAAGCAGATAAAAAGGAGAGAAGTTTACTTAGTCTTTGCATCGTGTGTCTGCTTGTGCCACAATAAGCATGGACAACAGAAAGAGAAAAAGAGAACTGTCTGAGGACTTGAGAACCAAAATTGTGGAAAAATGTCAACAATGTCAAGGTTACAAGTCCATCTCCAGAGATCTAGATTTGCCTTTGTCCACAGTGCACAACATTATCAAGAAGTTTGCAACCCATGACACTGTAGCTAATCTCCCTGGGCGTAGAAGGAAGAGAAAACTTGATGAAAGGTGTCAACGCCGGATAGTCTGGATGGTGGATAAGCAGCCACAAACAAGTTCCAAAGATATTCAAGTTGTCCTGCAGGCTCAGGGAGCATCAGTGTCAGTGCGGACTATCCATCGACATTTAAATCAAATGAAACACTATGGCAGGAGACCTAGGAGGACCCCACTGCTGACACAGAGACATATAAAAGCAAGACTATATTTTGCCAAAAAGAACTTGAGTAAGCCAAAATCCTTCTGGGAAAATGTCTTGAGTACAGATGAGACCAAGATAGAGCTTTTTGGTAAAGCACATCATTCTACTGTTTACTGAAAACAGAATGAGGCCTACAAAGAAAAGAACACAGTACCTGCAGTGAAATATGGTGGAGGTTCAATGATGTTTTGGGGTTGTTTCGCTGCCTCTGGCACTGGGTGCCTTGAATGTGTGCAAGGCATCATGAAATCTGAGGATTATCAACGGATTTCTGGTCGCACTGTATAACCCAGTGTCAGAAAGCTGGGTTTGGGTCTGAGATCTTGGATCTTCCAGCAGGACAATGACCCCAAACATATGTCAAAAAGCACCCAGAAATGGATGGCAACAAAGTGCTGGAGAGTTCTGAAGTGGCAGCAATGAGTCGAGATCTAAATCCAATTGAACACCTGTGCAGAGATCTTAAAATTGCTGTTGGATAAAGGCGCCTTCGAATAAGAGATACCTGGAGTGGTTTGGAAGGAAGAGTGGTCCAACATTCCGGCCGAGAGGTGTAAGAAGCTTATTGACGGTTATAGGAAGCGACTGATTTCAGTTATTTTTTCAAAAAGGTGCGCAACCAAATATTAAGCTAAGGGTTCTAATAATTTTGTCCAGCCCATTTTTGGAGTTTAGTGTGACATTATGTCCAATTAGCTTTTTTTCCTCCCTTTTTTTGTTTAGTTCCAATACACACAAAGGGAATAAACATGTGTATAGCAAAGCATGTGTTACTGCAATCCTTTTCTGTGAGAAAGACTTAATTTTCTAGAAAAATTTCAGGGGTGCCAACATTTACGGCCACGACTGTAGTTAATGGGATGGGACTGGACCCATAGTGGAAAATGTAAGGCGTTTGGTATAGTGGAACTTGTAGTAGCAGGAACAAAAGCACTAAAGAAACTTGCAAACAGAGACAGAATGGATTTAATCATGTGGTCTTCATCAATTGCTGTTACTTTTACCATACTTTAATGGTAAAGTAGTGTGTCCAGCGTATGAAACGGCTGTAACCATGTCAGTAATAATGGCATCTGCACTCCCCTGCGTCTAATGTTTTTCTTCACTGCAGTGAATTAAAGAGAAATCTTTTCGCACCAAAGACCTGGTTAGTGCCACTATTAGCTTCTATATATATATATTGGAATGACAGACTGTATTATTGAAGTTGAGCACCCCAGCAGGTGCAAGTGATCGTGTAGACTGGCAATAGCTGTAAATATATTGGGTCTACGGTGTTGTGTAAATCGTATAGGTTATTGTTGTGCCGAGTGCAGTATCTAACTGGTACATGTACTTTATCATATAATCTCAAGTAGTTGTCCATATAAGGAGATGATCCAAATAAATATCCATGTTTCATGCAATTTACCAGTGCTGTCGGATTTTCCATTGGTGGTGTATCATACACACAGGACTTCATTATGGAAAAATTTATTATAAAGGTGCATATTCTTAACGAACTTTGGCCCATTCTGTCTTCACCTAAAATCTGCTCATACCTAGAACGTACAAACACTATAAACCGGTCTATTTTTACTTGAATTCTTCTTGAATGTATTGTGTGCCATAAAATACCTTACAATTTTTGTCCATGCACTCAATATATGTGTCCGAAGCTAAAACTCATAGGTGGGAACACCTACTTCTTCAAATGTAAACAAACAAAATATGTATTAATTAGAAAAAGAGATATTTTTATGGCAACCATAATATATTGGTAGTATTATAAATATTCATTTTTATTTTATAGCGCATAACACAAACGCAAGTACAATAAACCTAAAATGGTAAATGACAGACTTATATAGAGGGAATAAGCCCTGCCCACGAGGGCTTACAAACCAAAAGATATATGTAAATATGAACGCACACCAAAAATAATGTGCAGTTTCCACCAAATATTTGTCCTGCGACCAATAACATATTCTTCCCATTGTGTTTTCCCATAAGATCAAGTAAGGACTGAAAACACAAACCAAGGCATGTGTTATAAAAACACGTGACAAAATGAACGGCAGCCCCAACCACCTAATTTTATGACCTGAAGAGGGAGTCAGTGTTAACTCACCGTATATCAGAAACTATAAAAACATATGTTAGATAAAAGCTTTACTCACAAACATATGGTGCTTTAGCTTTTAGCTTATATTTCTCCACTCTTAATGTGCTCTTCAAAAGAGCACATAAAACCATACTGCTTTTGTTGCAGCCTACAGACACTGGCATTAACCAATTCACCATTTTTTTGGTGTTAGCAAATCCTGTTTCTTCCGAACCCTTTGTGTCTCATACAAAGGGTTAAATGTGTTACGTGGCAAAAGGCCAGTGTGCTGCTCTACCTATTGCCATTGCTAAGCCCTTTAGTTACCCTGCCAAAGAACTTTCAGCTACAGAACAAATGCGCTCGGTTAAGTGGGTCGCTATTGTCCATTGAATGATGAACTCGGGAACATTACCAGCGAGGAAAAACATCTGACATACTAATAGTGATCTGAATTAACTATATCGGATGCGTCTATCCGCAGCTTGTTCCGTTCCCACTGCCACTGGTCCTGAGTCTGCATGGAATGAATTCATTTGTGAACAATTAGGCAGTGGATTGGTAATTGCTTATGAACCTTGGGCACAGTTCATGTCACTCTGGCTCCCTCAACCAACCCCCCACCCCTCCCATCCTGACCTCCCCTTGTGCTTTTAAACATTGCAAAAAATCTCATTCACTCCCCTCCCATTCCCCTTGTGGTCTCATCATGGCTTTGCTAGTGCTGCACCTGTCACCTGTGTGTTAGTATTCTTCGAAAAGATCGATTTACATAACCTCATTTAATGGTTCATAAATCATGCCCATTAAGCACCGCCAGCAGGAACTGAGGGTTCTAATTTATGCTGCTTTTCATAGCAGAAAATTGGGAGGCTCTTGCCCTTGGGATAAAGGGGCCAGGTCCTGCCTCTGATTGGTGATTGTCATGGAGAATGTCTAGTTGATGAGGACAGATTTTCACGTTATTGATTCTCTGCCAAAGCTCAGCGTGCAGCATTGTGAGGCGGGGGATCTGCTGCCAGCCGCGCTGATAGCAGAGCAAGTTTAACATCACCTCCCCCCATCCAATACATACACACTTGTATGGAGACAACATCAGGATAGGGGGCAGGGGGATTGAACAATGGGACAATGCGCAAAATTTCCAGAGTAGGAAATGTAAAGAATACTTTTGATAGACCTTTACGACAATGCTACTTGAAGTAGGTTAACACTAGTGGTGATTGGAAACTTATCAAAAAGTTTGTGTCCGCTAAAAGTTCTGCGAGATCTAAGTCCGCCCGACTCTTCCTTTCCAGTGATTAAAAGATTTATTGGATCACAGTGTGAACGAAGGCAGGTATCGAAGAGGCAAATTTAGGTGACAAATCCCATCTAATGGGGCATTGTTCTAGCAGTGATTAGTAATAAAAAATGGGGTAATGAGCCAAGAAATTGATGGGATTTATGAATAAAAGGAGGCGACTACACCAAGGGTATCATAGGCATTTAATGGTCATGAGAAGGGGGGAGTAAAAACTTGGTAGACATTATCCGTTACAGGTTCATTTGCTTAAGGGAACATCGGTTTCTATCACAGGTAATAGAGATTACAGTAATAGGTCTGCAACAATACCAGGGAAAGGTTCAGTCATCAAGTACAGCGTGACGGTTGCGTAACTACTTCCATTATCAGAATGCCTATCATGGGAATCTTTTTTGGCTAAGGAAAATGTTTCCTGACCAGGGTGCCACCAGCTGTTGCAAAACTACAACTCCCAGCATGCCCAGACAGCCAAAGGCCTTAAACACTTGAAACGTTTTTTTATTAATACCAAAGCCTGAATACTGTTCAAATTCAGTGGCAATTTTTTTCCCCCTGCTTTAGCAAGGGTAGATTTAGTTTTTCTGATAGCGGTCAAAATTATTGAGGTGTGTTCCTTAAAAAAAAGAACAAAAATGTATTAATTAATTAATAAAAATGAATAATGAATCCACCCCTGAGGATTTTTTAAATTTTTTATTAGTTAGCAAAAAAGGTACTAAAATGTTACCAGGCGCTTTATGGAACCTATTGACCCAGAAACGGTTTGATTTTCCTAACTAACCAATCCGTGATGGGTAGTTTTAGGAAAGCTAGACAGTTTCTAAACCCCTAACCACTCTTCCATAATTTGTTGCAGTTCTGCTGTCTTCCACTGGAGGTGCTGCAGTGACGTCTCGTATATGCACATGTGCAGCTGCAGCCAATCACTGGCCTTGGTGGACTCTTTCAGCAGGTACTGAGCATGTCTGCTAAGACCAGTGATTGGCTGCAACATCATGTGCACAATGTATGAGTAAGTCCCCCAGTACCTCCAGCTAGGAACACTGGAGCAGTAGAAAATTTAAGGTTAGGTTAGTAGAGTCTTGAATGATTTAAAAAAGCCAAAAGAATTGCAAACCTTTTAACATATAACCCACAAACACCACCTAAGTCATACTTACCGGTGCCCAAGATGCTGAGAAATAAGCTTTTCTTTTGCACTTTAGTCAATATGGAATCTAATTGTAACTACGTACTGGCTCTGTATGTTTAAGGCTGAGTTCACACACAGTATTTTGATCAGTATTTAGCCAAAACCTGGACTGGAACCGATAATGGAAAGATTTTCCCATAACTACTATGAATTTGCATTAAAAAAAATGTTTTAATATTTTATATGCATCTCTCTAAGCCCACGCTATATAAACCTCTATTCTCTATTGTATACATCTGTATTATTTTCCCATACAACACATAAAGAATAGGTAGAAACAGACATCTCTTGTGTTATTGTTGATGGTCATCAGGTCTGTAGATATGGCATTGACCAAATGACCTTCATTTAACAGAAATGCATTGAGCAGTCTTCAGAAAAATCTGTGTCCTTGGCTAAAGTACAATAAGACTCTACAGTGAAGTGAATTGAAGTGATCTTATTGCAGATGTATTGTCTTTAGTTTTAAATTCATTTCTCAACATTTGCTGGATTCTATCAGTAATTGTCGATACATTTCTATTAGTACATCGATTTAAAGCAGTCGCGTAGCATAAGTTGACAGCACCTAGGACAAGGCAAAGTATAAATGCCCCCAGTAGGTAAACAATTCCCCCCTAAGGTAGATGTTCTCAGTTGGCAGAAGCCCCAATGTAAGTAGATAATTCCCCCAATTAGGTACAAGCCACAGTTGGTAGGTCATTCCCCCAATAGATAGAAGCTCCCAGTTGGTAAATCATTCCCCCCCTTAGGTAAATGCCTCGAGAAGGTAGATAATACCCCCATCAGGTAGATGCCCCAGTTAGTAGTAGTAGGTAGATAATTCCCCCATTAGATAGATCATTTCCCCATTAGGTAGATAATCCCTCCTTAGGTTGAAGCCCCCAGTAGGGAGGTATTCCCCCATTAGGTAGGTAGGTATTCTCCCTATTAGGTAAGTACCCCCCAATAGGTAGGTAATTCCTCCCCCATTAAGTAGATGCCCCTGGTAGGTATAGGTATGAAGTTTCTCCCCACCACAGGATACCCCTAGTAGGAAGGTGATTTCCTCCAATAGGTCTTCACCAAAAATAATAAAAATTCCAATTACCTACCCTCAGTTCCCACATTGAAGCCAGGATTCTTCTGTCGACTGCACAAGATGAGATGACATTATTGCATGTGGCCCACGGCAGAAGCCCTGCACTGCTGTCCAGTACAGGAGCAAGGCATCTGGATAGGAGTCCCTACTCTTGTAAATACCTTAAAGATCAACTTTAAAAAGGTTAACTGCCCATTCATAGCTTAAACAAAAGATATCTCATACTATCGTAAAGCTGACAGAACATGAACCATATAATCATATCTTTAATCATTATATTTAATGATATATCAGTTAAATAAATTATATTTTTTCCATTTGTATGTAGAATTTTATTCACGCTTTTTTTAAATAAACGTTTAAAAAAAGTATGATATAAAATACAAAAATAAGTTCTAAACACTGGGGGGGGGGTTGAAAGAGCAATAAAAAAATTCAATATCATGTGCAATAAAAAAAATCTAATATACAAAAATATGAAATATCAAGTATAATGAACAAATATAATTAAAACATCTAATATGCAAAAATACTAAAAAGAATATATAATAAAAAAAAATAGAAAATATAGTGTGTAATATAAAGAAAAGTAATATCCAAAAAATTAGAAAGCACAAAGATATAAAATATATTGATTCGCTTTCATGTAGAAGAAAACATTGCACGTTTGGCAGTCTGTATTGTGTTTAACCTTTTCATATGATGAAAATGTGTGCATTTTATTATATATTCATTCATTCATTTAGAAAAGAAAAAAACATGCTAATATACATGTTTGTGTATATATATATATTTATATATATATATATATATATATATATATATATAAAAACCGGTATGCATTTATAACTAATTAAATATATTTGAAAATATATTTTAGAGTATATAAGTATATATATTTGAATATATATACTTATGTATTAATTTTATATATATATATACTTATTTATTTTTATATATAATATTTATTATAATCGTATGTTGATATGCTGTTGCCAAAATCCAAAATAGATTTGCAGCCTGACAAAACAATTCAGTCATCACTTTTAGAGCAAGCCGTGATGTATACAGATCACAGAAGCTGCTTCTACCACAGCACAGAACAATGTTCTCATTTAAAATGTGATGAACGCCAAGAAAAAAAAAGAACAACAAATAAACACTAAGAAAAGCCATAAAACAAGCAAATTATTATTTTCATCTTTTTACCCCGTCGTCAGTAATTGACCGTTAATTACAATATGAAAAGACCTTAGCTAATGGTTTGACGAAGAAAAAAAAAAAAACCAGACTGTATGTTATTTAGATTCTCTAATGTTGGGCTATTGTCCTGGTGATGAATTATTGTCAGTGCATACGATGAGTCAAGGACATTGAAATGCCACTCAGTAAGAATCGAATTTGGCATGATAGCCCTCGTCGGAGGGAGAATCAATTCAGGGCTGCCACTTGCCAGCTTTAAACTTCTCACTTGTTGGTGCTAGAGACCTTGTTGTGTGGCTTTATAACAAGTCAACAAGTTCTGTCTCTCATGGAATGCGCGGTGCCTTTCACTTGCCTATAAAAACGTGTACTTAAAGGAAATAGGCAAGATTATTTCGGCCTGTCGACTCTAACATGAAAAAGAAATAAGCAGGGGGGAGGGGAGAGATTAAAGAATTGCTTCAGTATCGGCTCCCAGGATCTTGAGAGTATTTTAGATCATAATGTCCTCAATGAAGAGAGACGGTATTATAGCATCATAACACATTAAGTATGTGCTTTTGTCTCTATGGGGGGGCAGTAAAGACACCCAAGAACACAGAGCCAGCTCTTGGCAAAGATTACAGCATGATGCCGTTTACTCGGGGATTCCACTAAGGAGGGGGAGACGTTGTATTTTTTTTATTTTTTTATTATTCTTTCCCTCACTTAAAGATAATTTATGAGGACAAGGAGAGGTTGCTCCTTGAAAATGCTATAGTAACAGTCACCCAGCAATACATCCCTGGATTTTCTTAGTAATAGTGTAGCTTTCTGCAGAGGGGGGGGGGGGGGGATGGGGTTGCCTTCTAGAGCAATACTTGCCTTTATATTTGCTCTAACCCATAAAATGGGAGCACTTCTGAGAACGGACTCTCCCTGGGTATTCTGAGATGTGCATTAGGTGTTGATCACTCTGCTGTGTTGCACAATACATAATTTCCCATGCCTGGGATCAGTAGGTAGGTTCGCAACTTCGCAACTTGTTTTCTCCCTTTATTTAACCTATGTCAACAGTAAAATCAACATCTTCTAAAAGCCATATACGTTATGCTAAAATTACCTACTCATTTATGTCTATTGAAAACAAACTGGCAATCACATGTACCTATAAAGAACTGTGTGTACTGTGCAAATTTGGCTCCTCAAGAAATTCAGATAAAAAAAACAAAAACATGGTCTAGGATGTAAATCCTGCATACTCAAAAAACAGTATTCGATATAGATCATTAGATCTTATAAAATAGTGCTGAATGTGGTGTAATACAATGATAATAAAGGTAACGTTTAGACCTGCATATGTTTAATAAATAAATAAATTAATTAATTAATAAAAATGAATAATGAATCCACCAGTCGCTTTATGGAACCTACTGACACCAGTGGAAATTCCACCGTGTGAATAGACCCTAAGTGTGCAAGCCCAAGTTTAGACTATTGTGCATAGAAGATTGCTTATAACACATAGTGCCCCAAAACTCAAAACACTACTATGTGTCTCATTTAATGTTATGTATAATACCAATTTTGTGCAATATTGTTCAGATATTTGGTTTGTTCCAGACTTGTGACTCTTCTGGTATATACCATTCATGTACTGTACTGAAATCTATGCTCAAAGTATGGTGGTTAAAAAAAAGTCAAATTATAGTTCATCTGACTTGACCACAAGTTATGTTCCTTTTTCCCATGTCTCTACATTCAGAATGTCTTTAAAAATAAGTCATACTTACCTGCCCCAGTCCCCCGCCGTGTCAACCAGTTTGCCCACGCCACCGCTCCCAAGACAAGCCATCTCGACCGGAACTACCATCTCAGCCAATCACAGACTTAGGTGGGACCGGTTGGTACCTGGTGACTTCAGACTGAGCTCTGGGGGACTGGAAGAGGTAAGTATAACTTATTTTATTTTAATTTTTTACACCCCCTAAGCCCTCTTTTAATATTAAAGGGTAGCTCCCACCATACATTTTTTTCTTTCTTTCTGTCCCTGCCTATTGCCCATCTCTCCCTAACCCCCTTCCTCCCTTTACATTTTTTTTACTATATTAAAATCCCTTTTTGTCTGCCTGGTAGTGTGCTCACTACCAAGCAGACTTCCCCAGCAGGCACCACGTCACTGATGCCTGCTGGGGCCGGCACTTCCGCCCTTAGCTCACTATACAGGGTGCCTCCAGCTGTTTCACCACTACAACTCCCAGCTTGCCCTGACATCTACTGGCTGTCATGGCATGCTGGGAGTTATAGTATTGAAACAGCTGGAGGCACCCTGTGGTGAAAACAATAACTTTATTAGCGCAGCTGTGCTACTTCGGGAGCAGCAGCGCTCTCCCGAACCCCGCTCCCCACCCCCATACCTCTAGTGCTGAGCGGCGGCGCTCCCCCGAACCCCGCTTCCCCCACAACATTCCTCCAGTGGTGAAGACTTACCGGAGGATCAATGAGCTGCCTCCGGACAGGGTAACGGCCTCCGGACAGGGTAACGGGGGCGGGGCCGCGCGCGAGGCCAGTGGAGCTGGCCAATGCGCGCAGCCCCAGCTATCAGCGTGCTCGCAGTGACTCGCTCACGAGTACCGCAGTGACTGGATTTTGACTCATTGCCAGGCTGAAATGAGTCGAAATCCAGTAGTGACGTCACTGCAGAATGCATTCGGCCACTAGGAGGGCGACCCCCTAGTGGCCGAATTTAAAAGTGATTTTAAACTTGTTTAAAATCACTTTTTTTAATTAAAGTATATTAGAGATATGTTGTAGTACTTAAGTACTACAACATATCAATTTTTAGATTTCATGACAGTGCCCACTTAAGGTTTTCTGTATATTAGACAGTAGGAATGGCATAATCTACAATGCTTTACTTGCTGCCAAAAATACTGAAGCCCCACTGATTCTTTTTAATTTTTTTAAATTTAATTTAGTTTTTTATTTTTACCAGAGAAAATACAAAAGATGTGGCATAATTTTAATTTGTTTTATTACCTTATACACATTCTTACTGAGTAGGTATATATAGGCATACCCCCAATGATGAATCTAATTATGTCAATGTCCATGTCAACGAGACCCAATCCCAATAAATCATTGGAATCCATTTGAAAACTAAATCCCTCATACCTTTTATGTCTGCATACTAGCGTCTTATTTCTTTTTACCCTCCTGACAATTCGTCACAAGATCATTTCAAAAACAGCAGACACTCTAGGGCTGATGTTATAGCAAACCAGTTAATCCTATATAAATATATGTTGAAAGGCTGATGCCAATGAATGGAAGTTATACCTCAAGCATCATGGTCAGGCAAACTTTTCTATCAGGTGAACCATGTCCAGATTCCATAAGGGGTTAAAAATGCCAACTAAGACTTTACACAAATTTCTGGTGAAAGGAACCATCGCAGCAGGTGAAAAAAAAAAAAAAAGCTTTCTCCAATGAGCCGTTCTAAAAATGTTTTCCCAAAAACAAACAAACAAACTAAAAAGAATTGCGCTTGCCAGAACTTTTTCTCTGCCAAAATGCTATGGAAACAGTAATTGCAATTTTTAAACAAATAAAGACAATGTAATTATCCTGCTTGGATGTGAGCAGAATAGGAAATTCTGGGTTATTATCTTGTTGCCTATTGATTCAGCCTTTACAATAGTTCCATTAAGTCCATTATATCACTGAGTAAATCAATTACTTTAATCTCCTGCTCTCTCGTTTTTTTAGGGGAGTTTTTTTTTATTTTTATTTCCTTACCATGCACTAAAAACTCTGAAAAATATTTACTCCTGTTCTTTTATGTAAGATATGTTTTAGCATTTGGAACAACGTAAGCCTGTCCTAAATATTGTCAAATATTTTTCGAGTCAATACCAGTCATGATGATAATAAATGTATCCACTTGGGCATCTTTCGTTGCGTTGACATCTTTTTTGCTTTATGACTGTTTTTGATTTTTTTTTTCAATGTTTCTTTTGTTGTTAACATGTTTACATCATTTTGTGAGAAAATCACAGTTTACATGCATGTTTTCTTCTGCAGCCTTTGTTCCTCTCTGTACATGTGTACTTGTGTGTGTGTTCATGCTGGCACCGGGTCTGAAATCACAGCCGGATTCACAGACAGACAGAAATGAGCTGCCATTCCTCTGTGTGATTGCCAGACCCAGCCAGTTGTTGCCGGGGCCGTCATGCTGTTAAATTAGCTCTAATGAACGAGTAATTGCCTTAGATATAGTCAAGCATTTCAAAGAAAACAAGGATTCTAATTGATTTGCAATTTGTTTGGCATGGCGCATTGTCCGGAGGCTAAGGATTGGTCTTCTGGATTTCACACTGCATGTATTATCCTTTATTAGAGGAATAACACTGCTGATTACCTGCCTTCTGGGCTTAATGTACCGATTAATGTAAACTTTGTTCTTGTGGCAAGTCCATGACAGGGAAGGAAGAATGGGCAAGTGGGTGGCCCTATAGCTGACCAAGTCTCCTGCTGCTAAGGTCTCAGTAGTTTAAGACATGCTGATAAAGCAGATCAAGTGAATAGGTTACAATAGCAAGACTTGAGTCTTAAGCCTTGATTGAGGCAAGTTGCAGGTTCAAGAACCCTCCCACCCAGCCTCCATTTCTTTCTTCCCTCCTCTACAGGAAGCCGAGACCTGGTGATTCTTTTTTATGCTTTGCTGGCAGTGATCTTTTTTTTTTTGTATTAAATCTGTCCCCAAGCTGTGGTTTGGCTGTTTCCTCAACTATGCAGAAAACAGAGGAGCGTTCAGGGAACTCTTCTAGAGTTTAAGAAACTGATTTTTAAAAATGGAGAGAATATAAGGCTCTGCTTGAGTACGTTAATAGAAATAATAGGTGACTACTTCAGACTTGGCTTTGCAACTCATTGGCTCTAATGGCTACCAGGGGTGAAAACACATCATCTTTTACTTCTGCATCACTAAATGTATCTTTTAAAAACATATATCTCATCTTCAGTATTTAGCGAAGATCTTTTTTGTTGATATCACTTTGTGGCCTCAGGTGCTATGCCTTACTTAGATATAGACCTTTACCATTTGGGTGACTGTCTATATACTTTTCACTGAACAATGGGGTTTGAATACTAGGCTAAGGAGGTGAGCTTATGGAGTATGAATTATATTCAGGGGTGGTGTGAATATGAAGCCACTAATCAAAACCCCTAAACGTTATCATCATAGTACTGTATTATGCCCCCCCCCCCCTTAGCCTAACATTCACACACAATTTGCAATAAAGTTCACACCCATATGACTATTCAGTGAAAAGTGCAGATAGATAATCAAAAAGTAAGGTCCCTAAATCTTGGGAATCAGGGACATAACAAGATAGCAAATACATATATATATTTTTTTTTTTTTACTAACGATGGGTTCCCATAAATCATTCTTTGTGGTAACTATCAATGAACATATCAATAAAAAAAGTTAAAATTTGTAAGTTTTTGAGAACAAAAATTAACAAAAGCTTTACTAAGGACATTTTAGTTAAGGCCGATGATTTTGCATAATGCTCCACAGTGTTTTTACAGGGTTCCTGCTTTAGGTGGACTAGGATTAACAGCTAAACCGTATTTACATCATTTTAGCCCTTGTTGGGACACAGTTATACATGTTAATGAATGACTCCCAATGTCTGATGAATGACCAACTGGTTTGTGCATCCAACATAAGTAGAACTGTACACATACTTTTTGCAAGATATCAAATGCTATTTTACTATTACTTGTCCCTTATAAATGGACAACCATCTGTAACCATCATGATGTAAACACAAACAGCAGTTTCTTTAAAAGGGTTCCACATAGAAACATAGAATGTGTTGGCAAATAAGAACCATGTGGCCCATCTAGTCTACCCAATATTCTGAATATTATGAATAGTCCCTGGCCCTATACCTATACCATACATGCTTAAACTCCTTCACTGTATTTGCAGCTACCACTTCTGCAGGAAGATTATTCTATGCATCCACTACTCTCTCAGTTCTGACCATTCTTCTGGTTTACCCAAATCCCTTCAAGACAAATTATGGACAATCCCAATCTGTTAGAAAGTTATTTTAACAGTATACTGATCACAAAGTATCCCTGTGCTGGGAACCCCAGTAATCAACCAGTGAGGAAAACAAGGTTTATTTTTCCTACAGCGCCACTACAGAGGAAACTAAATATAGCACCACAACCATTCACATCAGTGCATTGCCTAAATAATATAGTTAAGAATATGACCTCAAGTGAGAGACGCTCCTTAAAACCACTCTTCAGTCTGGCCAAAAAAAAAAAAAAAAGAGAATACCAAATTTCCTCTATCCACTCAGGTTTCCCTAATATGGTATATACATTTTTTTTTTAATTTTTCTTAACCAGACAACCCTTTTCTAGATTATGATGACGTCTTAGTTATGTTTTTCGGCTTTATTGAGTCATAAAAACATACAGCATAGCGACAAGAACGCCGACGCGTTTCGGATCTGTACGATCCTTAGTCATGGCATCCGAAACGCGTCAGAGTTCTTGTCCCTATGCTGCATGTTTTTATGACTCAATAGAGCCGAAGAATTTGCATCCTAAAGCGCTGGACATTTGCCTATTGCATTAGGCCAGGTGCCCTGCTGGCCTGTCCGAGCGCAGGTGTGGGAGAGTGGAGCTGTCGAGAGACTTCACGTCTGAGTTATGTTAGTGAGACATTTCCCCTTCTATATGCTATCTCACCTCCATATGTCACTGAGAAAATGGGAAATTAAATTACACTGTATATTAATATTTCTCTATTTTTGTATCTATCAATTTATCTTTGATCTATATATTTATCTTTTTTCCATCGTTCTATTTTTATCTTTGTATCTATCATTCCAAACCACACACACATATATATATAAACAAATAAATATATATATATATATATATATATATATGTATATATACGGTATATATACAGTATAATTGCAAAAAGAACAATTTAGATAGAAACAGATATAGATTGGACTGGTTTCCTTTCCAGCTTCATTTACCCATCTAAGCTATAGCATTATTTACAACAGTGGATGTTTATTCATGTTTTCCTATACACTTCATATGTATGTTGACTTTTTAGTCATTTTTTTTATTCCTTAATAGATTTCTGAACAAAATAACCCTCTTCATTCTACCAAGTCCCAGATATGCATTTATTAATGGGGATGATACATTGCCTTAAAATCTGTCCAAAAGTGAATGTTCCATTGAAATTACACAATGATGGAAGTAATTAGAATTTATGAAAGTGCGGTATGAATAAAGCTATGTGTCTTTCTAGCGAACAGCAAAAGTTGAAGTGCCTATCCTTTTAACATCTGCCGTACAAATTTTTTATCTTAGTTTTGTTAATTGAAGTTATGTACCACGGCTCTTCAAAAGTAGACATTATTGCCAAAAATCTTGGTAGCACAAAACAAATTTCACAAAATGCGGACAAGGCTTAGAGCAAAGCTAATTAGTTTCTCTTCTCTGAATGAGCAGAGGTAAGTTCATTTTCCGAGTATACATGGAACAGCACATCTTCCAGCCTTTCACATGGTCAAAGGAAGAGTTTTTAGATTTGTTATAAAAAGATTAACTTTTTGATATGTTCATACACAGTGATTCATGCCTAACAACATAAAGACCTGAAAATCCAAATATAGTTTCCCCACATTATGTAGCATAGATTCCCCACATTAGGTAGCAGTTTCCCCACATTAGGTAGCATAGTTTCCCCACATTAGGTAGCATAGTTTCCCAACATTAGGTAGCATAGTTGGCCCACATTAGGCCGCATAGCTTCCCCACATTAAGTAAGTTTCCCCCATTAGGTTGCATAGATTCCCCACATTAGGTAGCAGTTTCGACACATTAGGTAGCATAGATTCCCCACATTAAGTAGCATAGTTTGCCCACATTAGGCAACATAGAGTCCCCTTATTAGGTAGCAATTTCCCTACATTAGGTAGCATAGATTCCCTACATTAGGTAGCAGTTTCCCCACATTAGGTAGCATAGATTTCCCACATTAGGTAGCATAGTTTCCCCACATTAGGTAGCATAGATTCCCTTAGGTAGCAGTATCCCAACATTAGGTAAGATAGCCCCCCCAACACACAGACACACAAACACAGACATGGTGGTGGGTGGTGGGCTCCCCTCATGTGCTCTACCGGCTGCACAGGCAATATGTCCCTGGGTGTACACTTGAGAACAAACAAGTTGATATAAATTCTAATAAAAAAATACCTTTTTATTGAGTTATATTAAAAAATGCACACAATATTATTACAAATGTTTATAAAAGTACAGACAAAAATAGCCAGTACACCGCATTTTGTAAACAATAACCGCAATGGTTGTGTAAAAGAGCAGCACTCTAATTATCTCCCAAACTAGGGGCCCTTTACAGAGAATAAATTCTATATCTTACATAAAGTATCAAAGACAGCAGGTATATATGGCACTAGTATATTCCCACAGTGGGTAGCACCATATTAACCCCTTAACGACCACGAACATAAACTTATGCTTGTGGCCGGCTCCCCTGATGTGAAGCACTCTAAGGAGCTGAGCGTGCTTCATACCTGGCAGGTCCCTGCCAGGACCCGCGGCTAATACTGGACATCGCCAATCGCGCTGATGTCTGGTATTAACTCTTTAGAAGCAAAGTTGACTGCAGTGTCTAAAACAAGAGAAAAGCATTGCCGGTTAGCTTAGTGGGCTGTTCGGGACTGCCGTGGTGAAATTGTGGCATCCCCAACAGCTGAGAGGACAGGGGGAGGGTGCTTACCTTGTCTCCCGCCTTTCGATCGTCACTCTGCTGCTCCATGCATGAGATTCAGGCTGGAGAAGCAGAGCACCAAGAACACTGATCAATGCAATGCTATGGCTTTGCATTCATCAGTGTCTGCAAACAAGGTATTGCATGTTATAGTCCCCTATGGGGGCTATAACATTGCAAAAAAAAAAGTGTAAAAAAATAAATAAATAAAAATGTAACCCCTTCCTTAATAAAAGTTTGAATCAACCCCGTTTTACCATTTAAAAAATCACAAAACCCCAATCAAAACGAAAATGGTACCGATAAAAACTTCAGATCATGGTGCATATATCTCCGTATACGGAAAACTAAAAAAGTTGTAGGGGTCAGAAGATGACAATTTTACACATACTAATTTTGGTACATGTAGTTATAATTTTTTTAAGTAGTAAAATAAAATAAAGCCTATATAAATTAGGTATCCTTATAACCATATGGACCTACAGAATAAAGGTATGGTGTCATTTTTACTGAAAAGTGTACTGCATAGAATCGGAAGCCCCCAAGATTTACAAAATGGCATTTTTTTTTTTTCATTTTTTCCCCACAAATATTTTTTTTCCGCTTTCACCGTAAATTTTGTGGTGAATTTGATTGATGTCATTATAAAGTAAAAATGGTGGTGCAAAAAATAAGCCCTCATATGGGAAAGTATTATGATTTTTAGAAGGTGATGAGGAAAACACGAAAATGCAAAAACTGAAAAACCCTGCATCCTTAAGGGGTTAATCCAGCCAAAGCCTATTCCAAACATCTCAAATATATTGAATAATTAGTAACTAATAGAATTTAATGACTCACCCATGCAGATATTGCGCTGTATGCTGGACCTGAGCGCGCTTTCGCTTCTTCCTCAGGGGGAAATGCTGTAGTCTCCTTAACCCCTTAAGGACCAAGCATTTTTCTGTTTTTGCACTTTAGTTTTTTCCTCCTTTCCTTTTAAAAATCATACCCCTTTCAATCTTGCACCTAAAAATCCAAGGCTTATTTTCTGCACCACCAATTCTACTTTGTAATGACATCAGTCATTTTACCCAAAATCTACAGCGAAACGGGAAAAAAAATCATTGTGTGACAAAATTTAATAAAAAACATAATTTTGAAAATTTTGGGGGCTTCTGTTTCTACGTCGTACATTTTTTGGTAAAAATTACACTTTATCTTTATTCTGTAGGTCCATACGATTAAAATGATACCCTACTTATATAGGTTTGATTTTTCGTACTTTTGGAAAAAATCATAACTACGTGCAGGAAAATTAATACATTTAAAATTGTCCTCTTCTGACCCCTATAACTTTTTTATTTTTCTGCGTACGGGGCTGTAGGAGGACTCATTTTTTTGCAGCGTGATCTGAAGTTTTAATCGGTACCATTTTTGTTTTAATCTGACTTGTTGATAGATTTTTATTCCTTTTTTTTATGGTATGAAAAGTGACCAAAAATACTCTATTTTGGACTTTGGAATTTCTTTGCGGGTACGACATTGACCGTGCGGTTTAATTTATGATATATTTTTATACATTACATATGTTTAGCTGCTGAAGAAAGGTCCTAAGGAGGACCTGAAATGCGTCCAGCTTCAACCACAAACAATACAAGTGCCACATTAACCTTTTCCACAAGAATACAACAGAGAAGTGCTGCAGTATCCACCGAGAAGTTACCCATTCTGACTACACTTTTAAATTGCTGTTCTTATTGAATTTAACACTGCCGCTGCGCAATTGGGAGACGGCTGTGTCTCCAACAGTGAGCCCTCTGCATAGAGGATCCAGATTTGTTACATTCTAAAGTCAATTGATACAATTGCCACGAACTAACTTTGCACAAATCGCTGCATTCTTTACTCAAGACATTTATTATTTATTCTAACAGGATACAAAATAATTGTGGAAATAGCGAACCAAGACTATCAGAGAAATCACTGCATTTTTACAAATCTCTAAACCATTGCTTTCATTCCTATAGATGTGTGGACACTTATTTAAAGGATTATTTTATGTGTTTTACAAGCCATATTTTATTGTAATGACCCTTTTTATTTGCCATGATTTTAATTTTATTGTATTAACCATTGAACAACATTTTGTGTTTCTGTTGATTCACAAGAACCCTGTAATTCACAGTTCACAAGTATACTAACTTTATACATTATATCCTGAAATAAACATACATTATCCTAATATTCACGACTCTGAGCCCCAATTTCTGTATTCTATTTCACATTTTTTGGCACCATGGGTATAGGTGTTATTTGGGCAGCTAGAGTCTCAGGTTGCCAGGTCAATAAGAGTTTCTCTACCACTCTTTTTTCTTGATATATTTTTATAGTTCGGACACTTACGCATGTGGCGATACCATATATGTTTATTTTTATTATGGTTATATATTTTTATATGGAATTTGGGAAAAAGGGGGTGATTTGAACTTTTAATAAGGAAGGGGTTAATGTGTGTGTTTTGAAACTTTTTTTTTTACTTTTTTTTTTTTTACACTTTTAGTCCCCTTAGGGGACTTTTTGGAGGAATCATTTGATTCCTCATACAGATCAATGGAATGACATACAATCCCATTGATCTGTGTGCTCTGCCAGGCTTTATCATTCTGAACATCGGAGCCGCCACAGCAGGAAAGGTAAGCCCTCAGGCTACCTCAGTAGTGGAGGGGTGGTGATCCACCCCACTGGACCACCAGGGACTGGATACAGGCACCTTTAGATGCCGCTGTCAACTTTGACAGCAGCGATCTAAAGAGTTAATAGCCAGCCGTGGCTATTAACGCCGGCCCCCAGCTACAAGTTATACCCCGTTAACGGCCATGGTCATAGACATCCATGGTCATTATCGGGTTAAAGGGGTACTCCGGTGGAATACAATTTTTTTTTCTCAAATCAACTGGTGCTAGAAAGTTAAACAGATTTGGAAATTACTTCTATCTAAAAATCTTAATCCTTCCAGTACTTATCAGCTGCTGTATGTTTCAATGGAAGTTGTGTAGTTCTTTTCTGTCTGACCACAGTGCTCTCTGTTGTCACCTCTGTTCATGTCAGGAACTGTCCTTAGCAGGAGTAAATCCCCATAGCAAACTTCTCCTGCTCCAGACAGTTCCTGACACGGACAGAGGTGTCAGCAGAGAGCACTGTGGTCAGACAGAAAAGACATTCACAAAGAAAAGAACTTCCTCTGGAGCATACAGCAGCTGATAAGTACTGAAAGGGTTAAGATTTTAAATAGAAGTAATTTACAAATCTGTTTAACTTTCTGGCAGCCATTGATTTTTTTTAAAACAAATTCCACCGGAGTGCCTCTTTAAGGCTTCAGCTATTAGCCTCAATTGACGATCATATCGATTCTTTTAGTACTCTGCTGCTGTGTGCTGTCTATATCTTGTACAGTCTGTCTATGTGGGTTTTTTCCAGTCTATGATTTTAGGAGTTTTTCTGGTGTTGCAGAATTCTGCCTATTGAGTTTTTGGGTCCTGTTGTTGTCATATATTTTTGGGTCCTGTTGTTGTCATACTTTGTTGTTTGCACTTTATCTAAGCCATCCTGCAAAACAACTACTCCCTTAAAGACTCTCATCGGCCACTGACATTTAATGGCAATTTGTAATTCCGTTTTACTTGTGACATTGATATATGCTTGTATGGATTTATTGAGCGTCTGCTAATCGATCCCACTATTCTTCCCTACCATAAGTGTCGGGGGTATCTAAGTACTGAGAGATTTTTACCACCCAGAAAATGCAACTGCTAAAGATGAAGCCATTGTAGTTATACTCTACAGACATGAAAAATTTGACAAATAAAATTGTTTAGGAAATTAGCTCAGTATTTTGGACTAAGGCTGTGTGGACTAACCCTGTAGCTAATTAGTGGTACTGCAGTTAATAACCCCATGCAATTGCGGTAATATGTGCCAAAAACACAGCCTCAAATGTGTGTGTGAACACATCCTTAAAGTGTCACTGTCATTTGTAACAATGTTTGAAACGTTGCCCAGACATCTGAAAAGTATGGCTCGAACCAGATCTGAGACCCGCTGTGTACGCAAGTTACAGCTCAGTGAGGTGCACGACAGAATTAAAGGAAAACTGTCAGCCTGTTCACCCACACTAAACCCAATATACTGGGTTACAGTGTGGGAGAACTGGAGTCCAACGAGGGATCACTTACTTAAATATGTCCAGTAGGTCCTGAGATATGTCCCCCAGAAGATCCTTTGCTAAATTCAGTGAATTGCGCATAGGGGGCAGGGCTCCACCCACTCAATTTACATATTCATTGTCTGTGACTCCACTTTACTAGGATATAGGGGGAGGGGATCTGCCCACTCAATTTACATAAATTTAAATGTTAAACCAGGTCATGTAGAATATATTCAGAATTGTAATTCCTCATTAAGATGACGGTATGTCATGTGTGGGGGCCAGGGCTTACAAAATCTGGTACCAAGGTGACCATTTTAGGCCCTGCCTTGACTGATGCAGGTCTCTTTGAGCACTCCTGCATGGAATTATCCATGGTTGTGAATATACAAGTTACTTGTCTTGGCGTCCCAAGATCCCAGGTGATGGCAAACCCGCTATCAGGGATGTCATCTGGGTTAAAGACTTGTTGAAGGCTTCCTAGAGAAGCTACATCAGAATCTAGGACCCGGACCCCCCAAAAAAGACCAGATATGGACCCGTCCTTCCTCTTAAGTAGGAAAACAATCTGTCAAAGAATGTAGAATTATGGATTTAATCCATTCCTCTCTGTCCGAAGAGGACAAAATGGAACCTGATGTAAATATGTTTCCTGTTAAAAGCATAAGAAAACCTTTTTGGTGGATGATTCTATTAATGAGAGGATGCAATTGGATTGGAAAAAACTGAAATAGGGAAAAGGTATAAGATGTTTTACCCTATATGTGAAGACCAATGTAAAGATTTGAAAGCTCCCCTAAAGTAGACACTGCTATAGCTGACCTGTCCAAAAGACAGTAGAGACGATATCTTGAACAGAACCATGTAATGGCCACTGACTTGGTGGGTCGCCTTACAAATGATCATCCGGGAGTTCAAGTCCTGCTCATCTTGGAACTTCTTGCGTATGTCATCATGATGTTAATCCTAAAACACCTTCTTCACCAGATATATTGGAGTTTTTCCAGCATGCTGGCAATGACCTTGCCCCCAATTCCATCAGAGTACAGTTGGCTGCATTACCTTTTTTCCAAAATTTGCCTCCTTCACTAACATCAATTTAACAATTTCTCTTCCTGAATACTCTCTATCCTCAGACTTCCTCAGAAGAGTCCATTCTACAAAACCTTAGCATTTAAGATGTCTGAGAATCTACCTAGAGAGAACCCTCTCTTTACGAAAGGAAGATAATATACTTGTACTACATCAAGGCAGAGGTAAAGGAAGAGAGGCATCCAAACCCTCCTTCTAAAGATGGATCTGCAACTGCATCTATCTAGCTTATGAATCAGCAAATAAGTCACCTCCAGAGTTTACAAGGGCACATTCCATGAGATCTGTATCCACCTCGTGGGTGGAATGCAATGCTGTCTCATTGGATCACATATGCCAGTGTGCCATCTGGTCTACTCCTCTGACCTTTTTTAAGCATTATAGGGAGATACTTTCCTTTCTTCTGATACGGTCTTTGCTAGAGCCATTCTAAATTCTGCACAGCAGTAAGGCCCTCCCTTATGGGGGTACTACATGTCAAATCCCCATAATGTGCTGCTGAGAGAAGTGAAGATTTAAGTAGTTCATCTGTTTTCCCTTAGTACCATCAGCAGCACAAGATTCCCTCCCTTTAGGTTTAGTTTTTTTCTGTACATACTTTATAAATACTTATTGTCCTGCTGTGGGGGGTTATCCTATATAGGCAGGGGGAGACAAGGGATAATTGATTACTTTAATTTCATTAAAATATTCCTGAGTCTTATTTATTTCACAGGGATGCAATTGCCCCATAAGGGCCTAAGGGAAAACAGATTAACTACTTAAATATTCACTTCTCCAGTTTTTATTGTACAGTAACAAAACAAATGCAGCCTTCACACTAAGGGCTCTTTCACACTAGGGAATCTGCACCTGAAGATTTCCAAGATAGAAATTCCATCTGTAGCTGGACCATTTGGTAATGCACTGCCTCCAGAGATGGCAATGCATTTAAGAAAGGATTCTAACAAAAGAATGAACTTGAAAATCAGTCTGGGGTCCAAAGTTTCCGCCACCAAAATTCCGTACTGTGAATGGTGCAGCAGAATCCCATTAAAAAATGGGAGGCTACTGCGCCGAACTCTACTGCACAGAACTCAGCAGAGGTATCCCGCTAGGAAAATGCGTAGTATGAGTAAGCCTTGGACTTAAGCACTAACATAAGTACTACTTGTCCAGAGCTAACTTTACAGATCTCTTCTCTGTCTTTACAGGTAACTTACTACCAGCCATCTAACACAGCAGTCAGATGTGTTACTCACACAGGTTGGAATGTTCCATTTTGAAGAGAATCTAACAGCTAATTCACCCACAGTTAACCCAGTATACTGGGTTATAATGTGGGTGAACAGCTGTAAAATGAGGGGGTACTTACTAAAATCTGTTGGTTAGATGCTGCATTATTCTTGTATATAGTTGTATTCCTAATGCACCCCAGTGCATCATTATACTAATGAAGGCTGTGGGTGAGTGCTCACCTGCAGCCTTCATTAGTATATGATTGAAGGGGACCAGACCAAAAGGGTGAATATATAGGAGACATGGGAGCACAGCCAGCTGGCTCCCCCCTTCCACCCCATCCTCCAATGGATTTTAGTGAGTAAACCCTCATTTTACAACTGATCACCTGCACTATAACCCAGTATACTGGGTTTAGTGCGGGTGAACTAGCTGTCAGATTCTTTTTAAAGGCTGCAAACCTCCAGATTCAAACTCTGATTAGTGGTGCAGGTATCTTACAGCCTCACTTGCAGACATACTCTCTCCTAGTTTTAAAGCCCAGTGATGAGCTGTCTTCAGCACCTGTGCTGATCGAGCTAGCCTGAAAAGCTAGTAGTAACCAAGAAAGGGGATGAAAGGCCCCATCACCAAATCTGTATTTCACTTCATAAAATCCAGGCCCAATAACAGGACTTACCTAAGTCCCTAGCAAGCTGTCAGGCCAGGAATAAAACTATTTCTTTATTTCCCATATCTTACCCAGCTTTCCCTGGATAAAATATGCGCTTCCTGAAACCTGATATCCACATCCAACAGGTACATTGGGGAAATATAGCATTTCCAGAGGAACAATTTTTTCTTTGTCTCACACTACTTACTTGCATCCTTCCAGAGGAAAGCTCAGTTGGGTTGTGGTGTTCCTATGTCATTATGGTATCCTGCCATTTGAAAACTCTATTCTATCTTACCAGATGCACATCGTCATCTATGCAAAAAGGAAGGCATTGCCAGGGTCTAAGTATAAGTATTATGGCTCTACATAAGAACACAGAGTGGCATTACAAGGCCTGGCTCAAAGTATCACTAGTCCACTAATGCCTGCTGTTTACATCTAGCACTAGTCCACTACTGCCTGCTTTGCACTGGATACTATAACTACCACCAGCCCACCACCCTTGCTGCTGCTACTACTATCCGGGCCTACACATACACAACCCATGATCCCAAAAAGGTATATATTTTTTTAACTTTTCATACAAAAGCAATTTTTTTTTTGCCATTTTGGGACACCATTCTTGTTGCAACTCTCACAAAGGGATAATTTTTGAACAACCCCTAACCCCAATTAAAGCGATAAGTTTTTTCTGCTTTTTATACAAAACCTTTTTCTTCTTCACCCTTTTGGGACACCAATCCTGTTGCAATTCCCAAAAGGAATTTTTTTTGGAACACTTGGAAAAATCCATTGTGTCTTTTTCCACTTGCCAGCCACAAGACCTGTTGCAATTCCCAAAAAAGGAGAATTTTGAGGCACTGTCAGCAATCCTGTTGCTACTCCCGAAAAGGGAGACTTTTTGATAATTTATTTAAACTTTTAAAGGATACCTCTCATCAAAAAAACTTTTGATATATTATAGATTAATGTATGCAGAATAACTTTACAAATGCATGTTATTAAAAAATATGCTTCTTTCTATTTAATTTTCCACTTTGAAGAAATGACCACTAGGGGTCTCCCAACCAGTCCTGGCAGCAAGCATTTCAGACTCATGCTGGAGTCCTAAACACTACGAGCTGCCAGTCTGCTTTGTTCACAAAGGAGAACACTCAGAGCTGCCAGCCTGCTTTGTTCACAGCCTGTTTGGCTGTGAACAAAGCAGGCTGGCAGCTCTGAGTGTTTAGGACTCCAGCATGAGTCAGAAATGCTTGCTGACAGGACTGATCGGGAAAAATACAATAGAAAGAAGCATATTTTTCATTAACATGCTATTGGAAAGTTATTCAACATTCATTAATCTAAAATATATCAAAAGTTTATTTGATGAGAGGTACCCTTTAACATTTACAGCATTTAAATCTATTTCTTCACTCTCTACTAGTTCTTCAAATCTTCACAATTTTGAGACAATATTACCAATCCTTTTTAATGGGGAAGGGGGATCCTAAATAATATATGCACTTTTTGGTACAGTTCTGTTACAAAAATCACACTGACCTGGCAAAAACAACTTTAAAATAAAGCACAAGTGCATTATGAGCTCTCCCATTGATTTCAGGTGAGCAACCACCACATTATATTTGCAAAGGCTGATACATGTTTGTACCTGAAAAACCTCTCATTTATTTAATATAATTGTTTTGCACTGCTCTCTATATATAGCGTTGTGAAATCATTGTGTGTTCTTTTCCATTTCTCATTTCATACACTGATAGAATTTCGTAACAGCATTGTCAGTTTATAGTCACATACTTATAACATCTGCTAATTCAAGGAATCCTTTGAAACACGTTCTGTCACATCAAATCAAAGTTTAAATTGCATGTAGCAGTTTTTTTTTAATTGTCTTGTCTACTACTCATGAAAGATATATAAATTGTATGTGAGAATCGGAACATAGATGACAAGTGCCTTGAATAAATACATTTTTGTTACTTAAAAGGGTTATCCAGGGATAGAAACACAGAGCTAATTTCTTCCAAAAACAGCGCCACCTCTGTCCTCAGGTTGTGTTTGCTATTGCAGCTCAGTTCCATTTAAGTAAATGTACTACCCACAACCTCAGGACAGGGGTGGCGCTGTTTTTGGAAGAAATTATTTATTTGTTTCTATCCCTTAATGACTGCCATTGTATATATCCAGCACAGCCCTTCAGCAGGTCTGTGAAGCAAGCTTGCTTCATATCCATTTGGTTCCGGCTGCTATCAGCAGCCAGGACCCGTGGCAAAAGCCAGACATTGGCGATCAAGTCGATGTATGACATTAGCCCTTTAGACGCTGCGATTATTGTTAATAAATGAGAATGAAATCCTTCCCTAATAAAAGTTTAAATCCCCCCCTCCCTTTTCCCATTTTTAAATAAAATAATTTTACCAAAAATAAACATGAGTAAATGTCCAAAATATTAAAATATTATATTAAATAAACTGCACGGTCAATGGCATACACGTAAAATAATATCAAAGTCCAGAATTACATAATTTTTTGGTCATTTCATATACTATAAAAAAGGCGATCAAAAAGTCAAAACTAAAATGGTAACAATAAAAACTAAAGATTATTGCACAGATCAGCCCACATACATCATCGTATATGGAAGAATAAAAAAGTTATAGGGGCCAGAAGAGGACGACTCCGTTACGTCACGATACTCCGGTCCAGTGGTCGGCACCCGGCAGTTTGATAGATGACAGCACGGCGTGCAGCTCAAAGAGGTGGGTGCCGAATGCAAGATTGTGAGGCTCCCCAGTGGTGGGATCCCTGCAGTCAGACATCTTATCCCCTATCCTTTGGATAGGGGATAAGATGTCTTAGGGTTGGAGTGCCCCTTTAAGCATACTGCTTTTTATACAAAAAGTTATAACTTTTTGAAAGTAGTAAAGTGAAACAAAACCTATGTAAATTGGGTATTGTTGTAATAATATGGACCCACAGAATAAAGATAACATGTTATTTTTACAGAATGGTGCATTGCATGGAAACAGAAGTTGGCAACTTTCTTTTTTTTTTTTCATTTTCTCCCCACAAATATTTGTTTTCGTATTGCCATATTTTTTTATGGTAAAATGAGTGATTTCATTAAAAAGTACCGTATATACTCAAGTATAAGCCGAGTTTTTCAGCACAATTTTTTGTGTGCTGAAAACGCCCCCCTTGGCTTATACTAGGCATAACTTTGGGAATAACTGTGGGGGGGATGGACCGGGCCATCCATCATCGCCCATCTACACTACAGGTACCATCTGCATTCCGGTGGGGAGGGCGGGTAATCCATCTTCACCGGGAAACCCTCTTCTCCTCTCCGGGCCAGCCCCGGACTAGTGACACTGCATTGACGCACAAGGATGCGTATGGATGTCCCTGCGTGGTGGCGTCAATGCAACGTCACTAGTCCGGGGCCGGCCCGAAGCAGAGAAGAGGGCCTCCCGGTGAAGATGGATGGCCCAGACCGGCTCACCCTCTCCACCGGTATGCAGACGGTCCCTGCAGCTACTGGGGAGGTGAATAGACAACGAAAGGGGGGTCTGGATGATGACAGGGGGATATTAACAGGGGGTGATGATGACAGGGGGGTCTGGATGATGATGGAGGTTGACAGGGGGTGATGATGATGGGGAGATGATGACAGGGGGGATGATGACAGGAGAGGGGGATGATTAATGATGACAGGGGGATGATGTATTTCCCACCCTAGGCTTATACTCGAGTCAATAGAGTAGACTCGAGTATAAGCCTAGACTAGGTTTTTGGGTAGAAATTAGGGGCCTCGGTTTATTTTTGGTTCTGCTTATACTCGAGTATATAAGGTAAAATTGGGGGCGCACAAAACAAGCCCTCATATGTGTCTCTAGGTGAAAATTTAAAGTGTTCTGGCTATTAGAAGGTAAAGAGACCCCCCCCCCCCCAAAAAAAATGGCCTGTTCCTTAAACGGTTAATGTCTCATCAGAACATTATCTATTGTTTCAATCAAGTTTTTATGTGACACATATTTTTAGATATTATTTGTGATTTTTTTTTCCATTTTACTACCCTTTAAAAAAAAAAATAATCCTAATATCTTGCAGTTTTTAATTTCACCACTAAGCCTAATCATCCTTCTCTTTATCCTCACAGGAGGCAGGATTACAATGAAAGGTGACACCTGTATATAGTTAAAGGGGTTATCCAGGAATCGAAAAACAGAGATCATTTCGTTCAAAGACAGCTCCCTGTCTGTTTCCAGGTTGGGTGTGGTTCTGCAGCTCAGTTCCATTGAAGTGAATGGAGCCAAGTTGTAATACCATGCCCAAAATGGAGACAGACAGGGAACCATTTTTTTTATTCCTGGATAATGCCTTTAACAAAAGATCCATTATTTACTAGATGTGATGGACATAGTTCCTCCCCCACCCCTCCCTGCACAAAGACCTCTGCAAAGGTTACAGAACACACCTAGAAAACTCACCCACAGAGGTAAAAAGGGTTAGCTCCAGACTATTGCTTCCTATAGCTTGTGTGGCTCCTGTAAAGCATTTCTCTAAACACTGTTAAGACCATCTCAGACAAGATGTCTTCCCCCATAATCTTTTCTTCTTGTTTCTTAAATGAGCACTTGATGCAATACCTACCCTCTCAGCCAATCACTGGCCTCATTTGTGTTCTGTCTTGGCCAATGATTGTCTTAGCAAGCAGGTCTTGTAAAAAGCCCTTATCTTGGAAGCAGGAAGAAGAGAGAAGATCGGTGGACCAGATGGAGCTGAATTGGACCTGCGGGGACCTGCACGGGCCAGCGAGGAACCCGGGTTTGCTATTATAGTTTTTTCTATTTAGCCCCCCCCAAAAGCATTTAGGGGTATTCAAGGGTCTATGGGGGGTACTTATCAATGGATTTATGTGGGGGGGTTTTCCGTAACTTTGGCACAATTCTTTGGCGCAGTGTCTTTTTGCGCATTCTCTCCACTGTCGTTTTTTAAACTTGCTCAAAATCACACGGTCCTGTGTGGGATTTTTGCTTTGGTCAGTGATTCATCATTTTCGCCAATCGATCTTTGGCCTTTAGGGTTTTTTTTGCGCATTTCACCTCCAAGAAATTTTGTACATGGAAAAAACACATAGCAATGTCAGAAAATGTAAAGGTGTCAAAAGACATAAAAAGTTTTTTGGGTGAAAGCAACGACACCTCCGGGCTGCACACTACTATCCTGCGACATGGTTGTCTCTGAGGGACCTTTACCCTCCATTGAGCCAGCATTGGACATGGCCGCACAGGTTCAGGAAAGGTAAACACTAAAGGTAACAAAAAAAAAAAAAAACACTTAAGTTAAAAATAAAATCCATTTCACATGGTGGCTATAAACCCCACAAAAGAAAGTAACTTGCTTGCTGATATACTGCAGGAGGGACTCTGAAATGGCTTCTCTATAGGACCGCTGTCATCTGTGGCAGTAAATTCTGTGTAAAAGGCACTGTAAACAGCTGATTTCAGCATTTGCGCCCAAATTACTAACAACGTGTGCCAAATTATAAATTTGGTGCACATCTGCAAAAACCAAAGGGGGAAAAAAAGGGTAAAAAGAAACTGTCAACAGGCAAAATTGATAAATACCCCCGATGTCTTTTTGAACATCAATAACTTTTTGGACATTTTGAACTCCATCTGGGTTCTTTTAGAAAGTAAAAGCAAAAAGGTGCGCACCTGGTACAGATCATCAATGGGAAAAATAGGTAAGAATTACAATCAGACAATAGAAACAGATTAGAAAAAGAACATGTTTCTAATCATTAAAAATAAATAAGAAAATGCTTTCACTGTAAGCTGTCTATACTGACAGCTGACAGCTATCTTACCTAATTCCCCATTACATATAGGGTAAAATTTTATTTTGCCATTATGCCCTGGCTGCCACAACTAAAATAATAAACCTTAAATGGTGAAAAACCATTTATTTATTTTTTTAATCAACTGTTGCCAGAAAGTTGAACAGATTTGTAAATTACTTCTATTAAAAAATCTTAGTCTTTCCAGTACTTGTCAGCTGCTGTATGCTCCACAGGAAGTTTTTTCTTATTATTTATTTTCTGTCTGACCACATTGCTCTCTGCTGACACCTCTGTTTGTCTCAGGAACTGTCAAGAGCAGGAGCAAATCCTCATAGCAAACCTATCCAGTTCCTGAGACAGACAGAGGTGTCAGCAGAGAGCACTGTGGTCAGACAGAAAATAAATTTAGAAAGAAAAAAACTTCCAATAGAGCATTCAGCAGCTGATAAATACAGGAAGGGTTAAGATTTTTTAATAGAAGTAATTTACAAATCTGTTTAAACTTTCTGGCACCAGTTGATTTAAAAAAAAAAATAGTTTTTCACTGCGGTATCCCTTTAATCTACCTTCCACTCTTCTCCCGGGGCTGCTGGTAACGCTTTCTCATACTCCATCTTTTTCCTTCTTCTGGTGCCTGGCACATCACACTACACTAATTGCTGGCCACCACAATTTCTCTCCTCGGCCAGTGATAGGCTAAGCGGTAATGTCATGTAATGGGCCAGTAGTACAACAGATAACCCCGTAAGGGTTAATGGATCCTTCTCATATCATATGTCAAATTAAAAGAGTCAGTGCCCATTACATCACATTGCCTCAAGGGCCCATTTCATAACATTGCCTCAAGGGCCCATTACATCACATTGCTGCTTAGCCTCTGATCTCGCAAAGTGGGACATCACCATGGCCAATGATTAGCTGAGTGCAGTGTGACATGTTGAGCACCAAAAGCAAGAAGAAGACCAGGGCTGGACGATGGCAGAGCGATTCCAGTGGCCCTGGGGGGAGAGGTGGAAGGTGGAATCTTGAGTGCCTTATGCAGCCAGATATTTGCAGTACCATTAAATAATATACTGTAAAACCTGCACATAAGACCACCTCTGTGTAACACTCTAGTTTCTGAAGACAGGAACCCCGGTGGATGGGGATCCGCTGGACATGTGTGGCAGATGACTCGGACCGTACCAGGGAGCGGAGTCTAAGGTGCTGCTGGTTTTCACCAGAGCCTGCCGCAAAGCAGGATGGACTTGCTGCTGCAGGCGGCACCCAGGTTGCTACCCCTGGCACGGCTCGACCACACAGGCAGCTGAGAAGATGCGAGGCACAGGAGGGATAAGGCAACTCATAGTGTGGATGGCAGAAGGTCAGGGCAGGCGGCACAGTAGCGTAGTCAAAGCGAAGCAGGAGTTCAGTAGGCAGGTGGCAGAGGAGCAAGGTCAAGTCACAAGAGCAAGAGATCTGATACACAGCCAAGCAATACAGAGAAACGCTTTCTTAAAGGCACAAGGCATCAAAGATCTGGCAGGGAACTGAGGAGGGTGGAGGAATTTATAAATGAGCCACATCCTTTAAATCTTAAAGCTCTGGCGCGCCTGCGCCCTAGGGGATGGGGACACGCACGCCGAAGCAGAGAGGCGGGAGAAACACCTGGAGAGTGATGGACTGGGGTTCACATGCTGCAAGTCCCGCGATGCGAGTCCCAGCCCCGTCGGCAGCAGATGGTAAGGGGACCATGCGCTCATGGCCAGCATGTGTGACCGGAGCGCATAACGTAACACTCTGTATGCAGACCAACCCCTGAACTAGACTAGACTAGACTTTTCTGTATTTTTTGTTCCTTTATATCCACTGTATATAGTCCCTCTTCTTTGAGATGGAAAACTGTTCTTGACTAGTTATTGACTTTAATAAAAAAAAATCTATTCTACTTTCATATATTGATACCACTGACCCATATGAGAAGGCATTGGCCACTATTCTATTTGAACAGTATGTTGAACGTGGGTATGGCCCACACCTTCCTCACTCTGGACAAAGGCTCTTTCTGTATACTGTCCCTAAACAATTTACAACTGTGATCATAACATGAATCCTTCTCAGTGTTTTGGTTCTTGTTACTATTTTTTAATCCCCCCCCCCCTCTTTTAACCTTCTTAAATACACTGTGCTTTGAACCATGGTAGCCCTTGAACAGAATATAAAAGACTCTAATGGTTCTTACCTCTCGCTATTTCCTCTGTTTACTGAGGGATTCATTAGAATTTCATCCTCCGAGATGAAAGTAGTATATCAGATAAAGTAGGGCCCATTAGTCAGTCCCAAAAAGGCTCATACACAATTTTGGTTTTGCACAAACATATTTTTTTTACACAAAGTTTTTAGATTTACAAAAGCTGTTGGTTTAAGTATGGCAAAAAAAAAAGAAATTATTAAAAATAATAAGAATTACAATTATCTATTTTGAGTACTTCTGAGTTGTACAAGAAATGTATTTTATATTTTCCAGGGCAGATCTATTAATAAATTATGAGCCTACAACTTCATATTAGATAGACCGACATTAGTCTCTGGAATACTTTCTTTGATGTGAAATGTACATAAACCTTCCCCATAGTTGGCTTGTTGCCTCCCAGTCTGTTTAAATAGTTGCGTCGTCTGGAGGAGCCAAGAAGTGCTCTGACTGGAGACAAAATCAGGTCCTCAAGTGTCCCAGTGCAGGAACAATATTTATCTTTGAAGAAAAAGGAAAATGAGGAAGAATTGCAAATGATAAAGCTTAAAAAAAATAATAATGTAAGAAGAAAGCTTAGATTATTTACAGAATCACTTTCCAGAACTGACCACTCAAGGCAGATGACTAGTGTCAAAAAGAATTAAAAATATGTCTACCTACAAGCATGTGTACAGAAAGGATCCTTCACAAAGGACATAGTTGAATAGTTCAGCAAACTCACAAAGAGAATTCATAACAAATGTTAAATTGTGAGATCTCATGATACACAAGAAGAGGACAATCTAAAGGTGGCAGACCTTGTGACTAATAATTCATAGAAATACCATTACACATTTATTTCTACTCAAAGCTTGAAAACATTTTACATTTTTTAACACCTTTTTTACACCTTCAGTAACTGTAGGCAAAATGTTTGTTTGGCACGTTTGCGGCACTCGCACACATTCATGTTTCTTCTATGAGGAGAAGAGGGGGTAAGCCACAGCCAGACAGCTCTGGTGTCGACTTATCTCTCCCAGAACAATAGAGTTGGGTGTTAAAAATCACATGGTTTGATGAGACTATGTTCTTTGGTTCTATCAGACCAAGATAAACTTATTTGGTCCAGATGGTGTCAAGCATGTGTGACGGCAACCAGGTGAGGAATACAAAGATACGTTTGTCTTGCCTACAGTCAAGCATGGTGGTGGAGTGTCTACATTTCATTGAAGGAACCATAAATGCCAACATGTACTGTGACATACTGAAGCAAAGCACAATTCCCTCCGTTCAGGGATTGAGCCACAGAGAAATATTTCAACATGATAATGTAATGTCCCAGCACCAGAAGCTGTCCTGTGGGCTATAGATTGCCTCAGACACCCTGTCTGGCTGCTTACTGGGCCCACTGCTCTATTGTTTAAAGGGGAACTACGGTGGAAAAAAATGTTTTCAAATCAACTGGTGCCAGAAAGATAAAAAGATTTGTAAATTACTACTATTTAGAAATCTTAACCCTTCCAGTACTTATCAGCTACTGTATATTACTAATATACTACAGAGAAATTTGTGAAGTTCTTTTCTGTCTGACCACAGTGCTCTCTACTGACACCTCTGTCCGTGTCAGGAACTGTCCGGAGTAGGAGAGGTTTTCTATGGGCATATGCTTCTAATCTGGACAGTTCCAGACACAGAAAGAGGTGTCAGCAGAGAGCACTGTTGTCAGACTGGAAACAACTTCACAATTTTCTCTGTAGTATACAGCAGCTGATAAGTAGTGGAAGGCTTCAGATTTTGAAATAGAAGTCATTTACAAATCTGATTAACTTTCTGGCACCAGTTGATTTGAAGATATTCATTTTCCACTTGTTTCCACTGGAGCTCCATTTTAACCTGTGAAAATGTGATTGATTGTTTTGCTGTGATATGTGCCAATTTATATACTGTACCCTTAAGGGCTCGTTGCAAAGTAACCAGGTGACCCTGTTACCCAATTTGAGACCCCCAAACCTTTCCCTTAATGTAGTGTAGGGGGGAGGAGAGTGCAGTTCTAGTCAGGAGTTCAGTGGAGAGTGGAGTTGGAGATTGAAGTGCAGTGTGTTCAGAGTGAGGGGAGAGTGTGCTCCAGCTTGTAAACTGAGCTACCAAGAGGAGAAGCCAAGGGAGAAGAGAAGTCTACTTAATTCCACAGTCATGCCAAATCTCAAGAAGCCCCAGTACGCAGGTGAATGTGAATTGTCAAAGCCTGGCAGTAAGCAAAGTACTTGGGGAAATCTCTACTTTAGTCAGTCAATCAAGTTCAGTCTCCCAATTCAATGTGTGCTGCTTTTAATCTGAAAGCTGCATTCATCCGCCACTACAACTACCAACAAGGCTACAGGCTCCTCGGGTTCCACTCTGTCCATCCCTCTGCACAGAAGTCTGTATTGTTTAAGTTCAGCTACTTCTAGCAAAGTAAAGAGACAGTTATCTGTAACCTGGCATCGGTGTATTTATTATCCCTCTCCTGGCCCAGGAGAAGCTGTCATATCCTCACACCGTGTAGGTTAACGGTGCCCTGGCATCATGAATATATCCCAACACCCTGCACACAGTACCCCATAATTGAGCGCCACAATAACAACCCCAAACACCCCTTCAAGATGGCCACTGCCTTGCTAAAGAAGCTAATGTGATGGTAAAGGTGATGGACTGGTAAAGCATGTCTCCAGACCTGAACCCGATTGAGCATCTGTGGGGCATGCTCAAAAAGAAGGTAGGGGAACAAAAGGTCCCTAACATCCACCAACTCCATGATGTTGTCATAGAGGAGTAGAAGAGAACTCCAGTGACAACCTATGAAGCTTTGGTGAACTCCATGCCCAAGAGGCTTAAAAAGTACCTGTCACCAAATAAACTTCTCTTAACTAACTCAGGCTATATTCCCTAACTACTCCTAACACCCCTCCCACTCTTCCAAAAAATTTCAGAGCTTTAAAAAGCTGTGTATCATACCTTTATTCTTGCTCAATTGCTCACGTGCAATCTCCCAGCGGGAAAAAGTGGGCGTTTCCCAGCAGGCATGACCTCACTGAAGCCGCCTGGGGGACCACTTCTGCCCTCACATCGCAGTGCTGTGATGAATAAAATACCTCAAGCTATGTGCAGCAACTTTCAGTCTGTGTATCTTTCAGTGAGGCTGTTTTTGAAGCTTTCAGTCTGTGCAGTTTTTAGTCTGTGCAGCTGTCAGTGAGGCTCTTTGCCTCAGCGCAATCTCTGCACAATCAAGCTCAGTGCAGAGAAACACTTCCTGAGTTTGGTCTCCTGCCATTACAAGCAGGAGACCAAAATCTGAGACTTTGACCAGACGGAATGTGTTCTGGCCAAAAAGGGAGACCCCTGGTGGCCAGAAGTATACAGCAGGAAAAACTAACATAAAACATGTTTATTTTTATTTTATTTTTTATTTAAATGGAATCCAATTACAAAGTTATTTATTTGGCATAAGGAATCAAATATTAAAAAGCATGTTTAATGACATTGCCCATTTAAAGCTGCTGGAAAATAATGGTGGCCACATTTTCACTTAGCCATGAGTCCCAGCTGCTGATAGCAACTGTGACCCAATGGGTATGATAGCAACTGGGACCCAATGAACATGATAGCAACTGGGACCCAATGGGTATGACATCATCTGGGATCCAGTGTGGCCACACAAGGAAGTCAGGTGTCCTAAAAGTGTTAACAGACCTTTCCAAAAAATCTTTTCACATATGGGACCGTTGGCATCCGTTTTAACATCAGGTCCGTTCATAACGGATCTAACAGAACGGATGTTCCTAACGCTGATGTGAACATACCCTTAGATGAATGAAAAATGGGAATAGATGTATAAATATAGATAGAGATAAAAGATCAGCAATTTGTAGCTGTAACTTCCTTACTGCTGTCAATGGGAAAACGTATTAGAGGGGAGGCACCAACAGGGGTTAAAAGAGATATTGGGGAAAAAAATACACATAATAATAACCGCCCGGGAGCAATTACTCTGATAAGAAGATAGAAGGATTATGCATAGCAAACTGCAGCATGCGGAAGAGGAATTGCATGTTAGGTAATTGTTAATTTTAGCAAACGCTGTCCTAATTGCTGTGAAACCCCCTGACTATTACCAGGATGCCCCAGCACCTGCCTCCAGCAATAAGTAAAGCATGCGAGTGGCCGGCACAGGAGCCACATGTGTAATTAGTGACCATCAGTTTGGACGTTTTTTTCAACTGATTCCTTTGTGCGCTATGAATAAAGCGTAATGGCATATTTTATTAGAGGGCAAATGACTGTTTGGTAATGGGGGTTGCTTAGAAAGAATCCTGGTCTGGGAGGCAGGGAGGGGGAGAAGAGAGAAGCGGGGGGGGGGACTTGCCTTCCCCCTTGCACATGAATTGAAACATGGTTTCTTTTTATCGGCCTCTTAAAGGAAGTATAGAAATCTAATCTAAATGGAGAATAATGATATGTACAAACATTGCATGCTGTCATTGTGAGGACAAGGAAGGAGGCAGAACCCGCTGTTTGTGGGTGAGAAATTACGCGGAAGATCTCGGCAAACTCGACAAAATGACAACGTTATTTCAATATGTTCTGTTAGTTCTTAACAAGTAAACGTGTCGTAGAAAATCCATCCATAACAAAGGCTGCAATGTCTTATATGTTTGCATCAGAGATGGTGATGAAGGCAGAAAATGAGGTGGGGCTTGTCTACTGTTACAGTGTTCTCCAATACAGTGGGGCAAAAAAGTATTTAGTCAGCCACCAATTGTGCAAGTTCTCCCACTTAAAAAGATGAGAGGCCTGTAA
Organism: Hyla sarda; assembly: GCF_029499605.1. Lineage (NCBI taxonomy): Eukaryota > Metazoa > Chordata > Amphibia > Anura > Hylidae > Hyla > Hyla sarda. Next base: position 35,513,730 of record NC_079199.1, on the reverse strand, counting down.
TTTTCATCATAGGTGTACCTCAACTATGAGAGACATAATGAGAAAAAAAATCCATAAAATAACATTGTTTGATTTTTAAAGAATTTATTTGCAAATTATGATGGAAAATAAGTATTTGGTCAATAACAAAAGTTCATCTCAATACTTTGTTATATACCCTTTGTTGGCAATGACAGAGGTCAAACATTTTCAGTAAGTCTTCACAAGATCTTCACACACTGTTGCTGGTATTTTGGTCCATTCCTCCATGCAGATCTCCTAGAGCAGTGATGTTTTGGGGCTGTCGCTGAGCAACACAGGCTTTCAACTCCCTCCAAAGGTTTTCTATGGGGTTGAGATCTGGAGACTGGCTAGGCCACTCCAAGACCTTGAAATGCTTCTTACTAAGCCACTCCTTCGTTGCCCGGGTGGTGTGTTTGGGATGATTGCCATTGACCCAGCATGTTTCATCTTTAATACCCTTGCTGATGGAAGGAGGTTTTAACTCAAAATTTCACGATACTTGGCCCCATTCATTCTTTCCTTTACACAGATCAGTCGTCCAGGTCTCTTAGCAGAAAAACAGCCCCAGAGCATGATGTTTCCACCCCCATGCTTCACAGTAGGTATGGTGTTCTTTGGATGCAACTCAACATTCTTTCTCCTCCAAACACGACGAGTTGAGTTTTTACCAAAAAGTTCTACTATGGTTTCATCTGACCAAATGACATTCTCCCAATACTTTTTTCAATAATCCAAATGCTCTCTTGCCCGGACATGTACCGGCTTAAGCAGGGGGACACATCTGGCACTGCATGATTTGAGTCCCTGGTGGCGTAGTGTGTTACTGATGGTAACCTTTGTTACTTTGAACATGAAGGATAGGTAGGCCAGCTCACCGCACGTAGATCCCATCCACCACACAGCAGGCAGCATCGGAAATCCAAGGTAAGAAGAAGAAATGCCAGCGTGAATATAATGCAAAGAAAGTCCCTTTATTGAATAAAACTCTGGAGACACAAGGTGAACAGAGGGTTTCGCGTTTCAGGCGGTGTCGCCCTTAGTCATACACCATAGGAAGTGAGGTACATCAGTTATATAGGGTAAGTAGCTCAGAGAAAATTGGAATCCACCAGTTCCGAGATACTTTAACCCTTTATATGTAAAAATCCAGATAGGATACAAGATTCAAATGTCAAAGCAGAGAGATACAGGTTTGAAGCTGTTAATAACGAATGAATAAATGATAATGAACTGACATAATAGTATAAATATATAACAGCAACAAAATATAATGACACGTAGCGGGATGAGCAAGATGTAAAAATATAATAATAATAGTAGAAAACACAATATTATTGAAATATAGACCTAAGGAAGACAGGTAGTTATAATTTACATGTCAAGATAATATAACAAAGTATCCTGTCTCCTATTCAGGCCTCTAGGGACCCGTGTTTTTGGATTATTACATTAGAAACTATGTTGGAAACTACTTCTATTTAAAAATCTTAATCCTTCCGGTACTTATCAGCTGCTCTATTCTCCACAGGAAGTTCTTTTCTTTTTGAATTTCTTTTCTGTCTGACCACAATAGAAACAGATTAGAAAAAGAACATGTTTCTCATCATTAAAAATAAATAAATAAATAAGAAAATGCTTTGGCTGACAGCTGTCTTACCTAATTCCCCATTACATATAAGGTAACATTTTATTTTGCCATTATGCCCGGGCGGCCACAACTAAAATAATAAACCTTAAAGGGGTACTCCGATGAAAAACTATTTATTTTTTTATTTTTTTATCAACTGGTGCCAGAAAGTTAAACAGATTTGTAAATTACTTCTATTTAAACATCTTGATCCTTCCGGTACTTATCAGCTGCTCTATGCTCCACAGGAAGTTCTTTTCTTTTTTAATGTCTTTTCTGTCTGACCACAGTGCTCCCTGCTGCCACCTCTGTCTATGTCAAGAACTGTCCAGAGCAGGATAGGTTTGCTTTGGGGATTTGCTCCTGCACTGGAGTACCCCTTTAAGTAGAGAGCATAAGCTAACAGACACCTCTGGTTTGGTTATCTTTCTTGAGAAATGAAAAGGATGAACAAGATAATACCTATTCCAACATTCACTATTCTTCTGTTTTAGTTGGACTGTCCATGTACACATAGGAGGAGATTTCTCACAACCTGTCCAGGGGAAAAGTTGCTGAGTTGCCCATAGCAACCAATCAGATCGCTTCTTTCATGTTTCAGAGGCCTTTTCAAAAATGAAAGAAGCGATCTGATTGGTTGCTATGGGCAACTGAGCAACTTTTCCTCTGGACAGGTTTTGATGAATCTCTCCCATAGCGTCTTAAAATATCCTATGTGTATAGCTAGCTATATAGAATGTTGCAAGCAATTAGACGCAGCAGCACTCCGGCGTAGTGAAAATAGTGACTTTATTTATCACCAAAATGACAGCGATGTTTCAACCACCTCACGTGGCCGTCCTCAAGCCTCGGCCACGTGAGGTGGTTGAAACGTCGCTGTCATTTTGGTGATAAATAAAGTCACTATTTTCACTACGCCGGAGTGCTGCTGCTTCTACTTGCTTGCTGTATTGAATTGGGGCTTGAGGACCAGAGCACAACCACAGTTTGCACCCTCTTCAAGATTGCTCCATCTACTTTTTCTATATAGAATGTTGGTGTTATGCTCGAAAGTACCTGTTCTCAAGCTTGCATGACCCCACATTTGAGCAAATCACCGAGATCTAGCAAGGCAACTTTAAAGGGTTATTCCACTCCCCAGCGTCCGGAACACTGAGTTCCGAACGCTGTGTGCGGGCTTCCGTGTTCAAGCCCGCCCCCTTAATGCAAGGCTATGGGAGGGGGCATGACGGCCGTCGCGCCCCCTTCCCATAGACTTTCATTGAGGGGGGAGGCCGTGAAGTCATGAGGGGGCGGGCGTGGACACAGAAGCCCGCACACAGCATTCGGAACTCAATGTTCCGGATGCTGGGGAGTGGAATAACCCTTTAACAGTGTGATTTTACCAAAATAATGTTTTCTCCTGACCTGCTATAGAAAAGGTGGAAACACATCTCAAGTCATAGGGGGTATCCACTTAAATTGGTGCTGTCACTTAAAAAAAACTTTTATTACTTTTATTATGTCAAAAAGTTTAAAATGGTCAGTGTTCAGTTCCCCACTGCTATGGGACAACACTACACCTACATGTCATATTACAGGGTTAATATGCACAGTGATATCACAGTACATTGATAATACACACAATGATGTCACAGTATAGGGAACATGTACACAGTGATGTCACAGTACAGGTGTGTTGCCCAATTTGGGAGTACTGTGTGCGGGGTGTATGGGTATGATTGTGACGCCAGGGCACCATTAACCTACATGGTCCGAGGATAGGACAGCTTCTCCTGGGACAGGCATGAGATAAGAAATACATCAATGCCAGGTTATTGATAACAGTCTTTACTGAGGCAGGAGTAGATGTTACAATCCTCACAGCGCAGATTGGAGTAAAGGAGATGCAGTGTATCCCTTGGGAGCCCTGTAGACTTGCTGTGACTTGTAGTATTGTGCTTTGGATTTTAGGCTTAATGCTGAGCCCTCCCACGATGACTAGGGTTCTGATAGTGTCCAATTTACTCTACACTGCCAGGGTATGAATTAGCTCTATGTGGCCCGTTGACCCAACGGGTATTATGCTTGAAATTAGGAATTTCAGAATCCTCCTGAGGGGGGAACACTTGTAGAATGGTGCAGTCACTTGCTTGAAGATTTATTTTAGGCTTCCCTAAGATCACCTCACACTCCCTATGTTTGTGTTCCACACGGCAGTTCACACTGAGCTCTGCTCTCAGAAACAACTCGCTTGGAGTGAGCACTGACTGAACTTCGACTAAACTGAATAGCTCCTTCCCCCTACACTATATATGGCCTAACTATGGGGCCTCCCATTGGGCAATCAGGGTCACATGGGAACTCTGCATCATACCTCGTTACAGATATCCTGAACATTCCTTAAATATACAGTGCAAAACAACATCAACAAGCAAATATTACAATGAACATTACAGCATCACCTGAGCAGCAGGGCCTAGAGCAGCCACATGAAGCAATGTTTACCTGACAGGATATAATCCAGTACTGGGTCACGACACAGGGATTTTACGGTACAGATATAATGTATACAGTGATGTCACAGTACAGGGATAATGTATACAGTGATGTCACAGTACAGGGATAATTAGGGAGATTTATCAAAACTTGTGCAGAGGAAAAGTTGACCAGTTGCCCATAGCAACCAATCAGCTTGCTTCTTGCATTTTTAGAGGCCTTTTTTAAAAATGAAAGAAGCGATCTGATTGGTTGCTATGGGCAACTGGTCAACTTTTTCTTTACACAGGTTTTGATAAATCTCCCCCAATGTACACAGTTTTGGAAAGTTTATTAAATCTTGTACAGTGTAAAAGTTTACCAGTTACCCATAGCAACCAATTAGTTTGCAATTTTTTCCCCCCTTTGTTAAAAGGCCTATATAAAATGAAAGAAGCAACGTGATTGGTTGCTATGGGCAACTGCTCCACTTTTTCTCTTCACAGGTTATGATAAATGCCCTCCAGTAATGTCACAGTACGGAAATATCACATTTCAGGAAAAATGTATACAGTGATGTTACAGTACAGACATAGGGGGAGGTTTATCAAAACCTGTCCAGAGGAAAAGTTGCTGAGTTGCCCATAGCAACCAATCAGATCGCTTCTTTCATTTTTAACAAGGCCTCTGCAAAATGAAAGAAGCGATCTGATTGATTGGTTGCTATGGGCAACTCAGCAACTTTTCCTCTGGACAGGTTTTGATAAATCTATACAGTGTATATATGTATGTATACAGTGATATCACAGTTCAGGAATAATGTACACAGTGATGTCACAGTACAGGGATAATGTACACAGTGATGTCACAGTACAGGGATAATGTACACAGTGATATCACAGTTCAGGAATAATGTACACAGTGATGTCACAGTACAGATAATGTACACAGTGATGTCACAGTACAGGGATAATGTACACAGTGATGTCACAGTACAGATATAATATACACAGTGATGTCACAGTACAGGGATAATGTACACAGTGATGTCACAGTACAGATATAATATACACAGTGATGTCCCAGTACAGATATAATATACACAGTGATGTCACCGTTCAGGAATAATGTACACAGTGATGTCACAGTACAGATATAATATACACAGTGATGTCACAGTACAGATATAATATACACAGTGATGTCACAGTTCTGGAATAATGTGCACAGTGATGTCATAGTACAGGGATAATGTACACAGTGATGTCACAGAGCAGGGATAATACACACAGTGATGTCACAGTACAGAGATGATATACACAGTGATGTCACAGTACAGGGATAATGTACACAGTGATGTCACAGTACTGAGATGATATACACAGTGATGTCACAGTACAGAAATAATGTACCGAGTGATTTCACAGTTCAGGAATAATGTACCCAGTGATTTCACAGTTCAGGAATAATATATACAGTGATGTCACAGTACAGGAATAATGTACACAGTGATGTCACAGTTCAGGAATAATGTATATAGTAATGTCACAGTTCAGGAATAATGTATACAGTGATGTCACAGTACAGAAGTAATGTACCCAGTGATGTCACAGTTCAGGAATAATTTATATAGTGATGTCACTGTACAGGGATAATATACACTGTGATATCACAGTACAGAGAAAATATACACTTCTTTCATTTTTTATTTTTATTTAAAGGAAACATGAAATAAGCAATCAGTTTGGTTGCTATGGGCAACAGCACCACCCTTGCAGATTATATGAGCAATCGATAATAAGTAACTATTGTTAACCTGCTGTTGACCATTAGTTTCGCTATCAATAACCACCACATGCAGGCGTCTGCACAGCGCTATTCCTGGGCACAGGGAGGATGCTGTGACTGCTCATTTGCCTTCATTACCATCGCCTCTGTGTATGGCGCAGGGCATGGGGAAGTTAGGGTATTCATGCTCCCTGCTTGCTTCATTAAAGTAGTATTGTACCACATTTTGTGTGTTTTCCCAGTCTGGCTGTCCATAAAATAAGGTTAATTTATCACAAGAATGAATAAATTTCTTCAGTTGACTGAATCCCTTGTTCTGCTCGGCAAACTCACTAGGTAGCCATAGTCCTGTAATTAGCCCATTAAGTAAAGATCGGGACTCACCATTTGCTTGTACCAGCTAGTCCCTGGAATATGCTTCTAATTTCCCCAGCACACAACAGCATTTCATAGAGATGAAACCAAGCGGAATAAGGTAAAAATTATTACTTTGTATGCCAGGGAAATAGCAAGCAATGACCTGGATGTCCAAAATCAAATTACCCATGGCCGTGGATTTCATGGCCAAAGAAAAAGCATTAGCCACTGTGTATTAAAGAATAGCTATTTATTTCTGTAGACTTTTCTCTTTCATGCACATGGGGGAGATTTATCATTATAAATACAATGTTTTGGGGCTCTATATTGCTCAAAAAAATTGTGCAATTGCATATTTTGCATGTTTTTTTGCGTAATTTTTCATAGAAGATCACATCTGGAATTCTAAGTTACGTCTACGGTAGAACTAATTATGCAGTGTACCTCAATCTATCAACTGCATATTTTTAGTATAGACACTCAAAGTTTGCGCAAGTAGCAAAATAATTACGCAAAAATAAACCAGCGCAGAGGACGTGTAAAACTTTGCTCTAAATCAGGGTCACCCCAGTAATAACTGTAATTTCCTGGCATTTTGGAGAGGCCATGACCCCCGGCTAATACCGGACCTCACCGTTCGAAGTGATGTCTGGTATTAACCAATTAGACACAGCAATCAAATCTGATCACCGGTCTAAAATATCCATAAATACTTCTAGGCAGCTCAGCGGAGCTGAACATGACCAATCGGTGGTCAAATCAGCTATAAGGAGTGAGGAGGTAGAATGTTCAAACTTGGAACTGTGTAAAATTCTGCTGTTCTTGATGAGTGCAGGAGATTGCACCTGTGTAATGTAACCATGGTGACCACAGCTAAGAATGGCAGGGAGGGAGAAGGAGATACAGCTGTTAGGTCTATGTATATGTGTGATCCTGTGTATGCAGCAGAGCTGAGTGTGTGATTGTGTAAATGCAGCAGACCTGAGTGTGTGATTGTGTAAATGCAGCAGATCTGAGTGTGTGACTGTGTGTATGCAGCAGAGCTGAGTGTGTGATTGTATGTATGCAGCAGAGCTGAGAGTGACTGTGTGTATGCAGCAGAGCTGAGTGTGTGATCATGAGTATGCAGCAGAGCTGTGTGTGTGATTGTGTGTAAGCAGCAGAGCTGAGAGTGACTGTGTGTATGCAGCACAGCCAATTGTGTAATCATGTGTATGCACTAGAGCTGAGTGTGTGATTGTGTGTATGCAGCAGAGCTGAGTGTGTGACTGTGTGTATGCAGCAGAGCTGAGTGTGTGATTGTATGTATGCAGCAGAGCTGAGAGTGACTGTGTATATGCAGCAGAGCTGAGTGTGTTATCATGAGTATGCAGCAGAGCTGAGTGTGTGATTGTGTGTAAGCAGCAGAGCTGAGAGTGTAATCATGTGTATGCACTAGAGCTGAGTGTGTGATTGTGTGTATGCAGCAGAGCTGAGTGTGTGACTGTGTGTATGCAGCAGAGCTGAGTGTGTGATTGTGTATATGCAGCAGAGCTGAGTGTGTGACTGTATGCACTAGAGCTGAGTGTGTGATTGTGTGTATGCAGCAGAGCTGAGAGTGTGACTGTGTGTATGCAGCAGAGCTGAGTGTGTGATTGTGTATATGCAGCAGAGCTGTGTGTGAGATCATGTATGCAGCAGAGCTGAGTGTGTGATCATGTGTGTGCAGCAGAGCTGTGTGAGTGATCATGTGTATACAGCAGAGCTGAGTGTGTAATAATGTGCATGCAGCAGAGTTGAGTGTGTGATTGTGTGTATGCATCAGAGCTGAGTGTGTGATTGTATGTATGCAGCAGAACTGAGAGTGACTGTGTGTATGCAGCAGAGCTGAGTGTGTGATCATGTGTATGCAGAAGAGCTGAGTGTGTGATTGTGTATATGCAGTAGAGCTGAGTGTGTGATTGTGTTTATGCAGCAGAGCTGAGTGTGTGATTGTGTGTATGCAGCAGAGCTGAGTTTGTGATTGTGTGTATGCAGCAGAGCTGAGTGAGTGATCATGTGTATGAAGCAGAGCTGAGTGAGTGATCATGTGTATGAAGCAGAGCTGAGTGAGTGATCATGTGTATTCAGCAGAGTTGAGTGTGTGATTGTGTGTATGCAGCGAGCTGAGTGTGTGCGTGGTTAGGTATACACATAATCACGCATTCCGCTCTGCTCCATACACATGGCGCACACTAATTTCTGCTACATGTACATGATCACACACTCAACTCTGGTATATGTACACAGTAGCCCTGATTTACTAACTTGATCCCGACTCTTTATCGGGTTATGCGACACAATTTGTGTCGCACTTCCTCTGCGACACTTTGTGTGACACATTTTACTGGTAAAACCCAACGGTTTTAACCCAACTAAAGGGGCAAGGTTTGCATAATAAGGGGCGTGTTCCCGACATTTTCCTGAAAACCCAACAGTTGTATTTAAAAACCCACCAGAAAAATTGTGAATTACTGAATTTGAAAACCTGACTGCCTTGAGGTGTGGGGAATCTGTTTAAAAGTGTGTGTGTTTTTTAAAATCCTGTTACTTTGTCCCCTTAGTAGCTTTTTACATTACATTTTTCATTTTTTATCAGTTTTTTGGGATTTTCTTTTTTTTTTTTTTTTTACTTTTTGTTTATGAACCAATTAATGACCATGAATGTAAAGTTATGTCCTGCTGCAGTTACTATGCTCTATTTATTTGCTTTATGCTTTATTTTTCCTGCGCAACACTTTTTTTTTCTCCGTGCAACAGAATTTTATAATATGCAACAGAATTTTCCCAACATGTGCGAAACATTGATAATTACGTGTGAGAAAAATAACATTCTGAAAATAAGCCGACACTCTTAGTAAATCAGGGCTAGCGTTTACCAACCAGGGTGCCTCCAGCTTTTTGCAAAACTGCAACTCCCAACATGCCAAATTTTGCAATACTTGGAGGCATTCTCCTTGGTAAACACTGATATAGAGGTAAGGGGATAGATTTTTTAAACCCAGACATTGGGGGAGAGTCTCAAAAACTGCTTTAATTTCCATTATTTTTTCACCTCACATTTTCAAAGGTCTCTTGCGCCGCATTGAAAAATATGAAAATATGTAAAAATTCATTTTTTCACCACTTAGTTTTTTTGTTCATGCCAAATTTTTTTTGGGCTGCACCCATATTGGATTTTTTGGGAGTTTGGCGCCAAAAGCGGCAATTTTAGCACCAAAATTGCAGATTTTTGCTCCAAATTTTACATCCCAGAAAATTCTGGTGGAAACATCTCACTAAATATTCCATGGTTACTATTGCCCAGACAAGCGACAACTGTATAACTAAAATATTTTTTAGCTTAAATGTGACTGCAGGTGCAGTGACCAAGAAAAATAAAAAAAAAAAAATATATATTTTTTAATAACATTTTTCAATAATAATTGTTTCTTTTTTTTAATAATTACTTAAATAAAATTTTTCCAAAAACAAACAAACAAAAAAAAACAATAAAACTACAACCATTTCTGTAATTTCTACACTATCAAAAAGCTTTTGTGGATTTTTTTTTATTTAACCCCTTAAGGACCGGAGGTTTTTCCGTTTTTGCATTTTCGTTTTTTGCTCCTTGCCTTTAAAAAATCATAACTCTTTCAAATTTACACCTAAAAATCCATATGATGGCTTATTTTTTGCGCCACCAATTCTACTTTGTAATGACGTCAGTCATTTTGCCCAAAAATCTATGGTAAAGCGGGAAAAAAAATCATTGTGCGACAAAATTTTAAAAAAAACGCTGTTTTGTAACTTTTGGGGGCTTCCGTTTCTACGTAGTACATTTTTCGGTAAAAATGACACCTGATATGTATTCTGTAGGTCCATACGATTAAAATGATACCCTACTTATATAGGTTTGATTTTGTCGGACTTCTGGAAAAAATCATAACTACATGCAGGAAAATTAATACGTTTAAAATTGTCATCTTCTGACCCCTATAACTTTTTTATTTTTCCGTGTATGGGACGGTATGAGGGCTCATTTTTTGCGCCGTGATCTGAAGTTTTTAACGGTACCATTTTTGCATTGATAGGACTTATTGATCGCTTTTTATTCATTTTTTCATGATATAAAAAGTGACCAAAAATGCACTATTTTGGACTTTGGAATTTTTTTGCGCGCACGCCATTGACCGTGCGGTTTAATTAACAATATATTTTTATAATTCGGACATTTCCGCACGCGGCGATACCATTTATGTTTATTTTTATTTTTATTTACACTGTGTTTTTTCTTTTATGGGAAAAGGGGGGTGATTCAAACTTTTAATAGGGAAGGGGTTAAATGATGTTTATTCACTTTTTTTTTGCACTTTTTTTTTGCAGTGTTATAGGTCCCATAGGGACCTATAACACTGCACACACTGATCTTTTACATTGATCACTGGTTTCTCATAAGAAACCAGTGATCGATGATTCTGCCGCATGACTGCTCATGCCTGGATCTCAGGCACTGAGCTGTCATTCGGCGATCGGACAGCGAGGAGGCAGGTAGGGGCCCTCCCGCTGTCCTGTCAGCTGTTCGGGATGCCGCGATTTCACCGCGGCTATCCCGAACAGCCCACTGAGCTAGCCGGCATGCTTTCGGTTTCACTTTAGACGCGGCGTTCAACTTTGAACGCCGCGTCTAAAGGGTTAATAGCGCGCGGCACAGCGATCAATGCCGCGCGCTATTAGCCACGGGTCCCGGCCGTTGTTAGAGGCCGGGCCCGACCCGCTATGACGCGGGGCCACGCCGTGGCCCCGCGTTATAGATCGGGAGTGGACACATGACGTTCCAGTACGTCATGTGTCCTTAAGGGGTTAAACTGGACTCTTACCCCTTTGAAAATATCATGTAAAGCAGACAATATACGTGGACACGCCCACTTTTACAAAACTGACGTGAACAGTGTAAACTGCAGCACAAGGCTCTTTGAAAATGTGGTCAATACACTTTTTGCGCCAAAATTTTGGCACAAAATTTTTTTTTTTTAACAAAATTCTTTGAGAATCTCCCCCTCTGTGTACTTTATAAAGATTTATGATTTATTATTGTGCAGAGTTTTGTTCGGCGCACACTGCTGCTCCAGCACTTCTAGCTATGTGAGCAGTGTACCGTAGTGTGAGGTAGAGAAGGAGTGCATGGTAGAGCGAGGGGGCATTTCTATATTAGCGCAAAATTTATGAAAGGACGTGCACAACTTTTGTAAATTTTGAGCAAGAGTGTAAATTAGACAAGCAGTGTCTACAATAGATACCTAATCATAGATGTCCCTCATGGAGTCTATTTGGCCAATAAGTAAATAATTGATGTCTTTATGAGCGGGGAATAAACCTTTGTGATACGAATTAACGCTACGTCAACTAAGCATTAAATAGGAACTTGATAGAAATTGTAATATAACATATTGACTGATGGTCCTAGCACTTCTTTTATCAACATCAACCTAAAAAATGATGATACCTACATATAGGCAGCAATATTTGTATACAGTTTCCAGGAATAATTTTCTAATTTAGTAGGCATTAAAGGGAAACTCCGATTGAAAACAAAAAATTTCAACTGCTGCCAGAAAGTTAAACAGATTTGTAAAAATACTTCTATTTAAAAATCTTAATCCTTCCAGTACTTATCAGCTGCTGTATGTGTCACGATTCGGCTTCCAGGTAGTGGATCCTCTGTGCCAGAGAGGGATTGGCGTGGACCGTGCTAGTGGACCGGTTCTAAGCCACTACTGGTTTTCACCAGAGCCCGCCGCAAAGCGGGATGGTCTTGCTGCGGCGGTAGTGACCAGGTCGTATCCACTAGCAACGGCTCACCTCTCTGGCTGCTGAAGATGGGCGCGGTACAAGGGAGTAGGCAGAAGCAAGGTCAGACGTAGCAGAAGGTCGGGGGCAGGCGGCAAGGTTCGTAGTCAGGATGGGTAGCAGAAGTTCAGGTACACAGGCTTTGGACACACTAAACGCTTTCACTGGCACAAGGCAACAAGATCCGGCAAGGGAGTGCAAGGGAGGAGACTAGATAAAGGCAGGGAGCAGGTGGGAGCCAATTAAGCTAATTGGGCCAGGCACCAATCATTGGTGCACTGGCCCTTTAAGTCTCAGAGAGCTGGCGCGCGCGCGCCCTAGAGAGCGGAGCCGCGCGCGCCAGCACATGACAGCAGGGGACCGGGACGGGTAAGTGACCTGGGATGCGACTCGCGAGCGGGTGCGTCCCGCTGTGCGAATCGCATCCCCAACGGCCAAAACAGTGCAGCGCTCCCGGTCAGCGGGACTGACCGGGGCGCTGCAGGGAGAAAGACGCCGTGAGCGCTCCGGGGAGGAGCGGGGACCCGGAGCGCTAGGCGTAACAGTACCCCCCCCCTTAGGTCTCCCCTTTTCTTTGACCGGCAACTGCCTCCCCTGGGATGAGGACCCCGGGAAAGAATGGAGGGTTTCCTCAACGGCAGGCAGTACAGCAGGAGTGGGAATGGGGAGGGAGGGCAGAGGGCGAAGCCGGGCACGGGGCAGTGTGACACCAGGACGGGGGCCATGAGGAGGCACAGAGGTTTGCCTGACGGGACTGGGAGGGGGGGAGAGGCACTTCCTATGGCAGGCAGAGTCCCAGTTCTTTATCTCCCCGGTGGTCCAATCAAGGGTGGGGGAATGAAGCCGGAGCCATGGCAGACCGAGGAGGACCTCAGAGGTACAACTGGGGAGAATGAAGAACTGAATCCTTTCGTGGTGGGGTCCGATAGACATCAGGAGGGGTTCTGTGCGGTAACGCACGGTGCAGTCCAATCTGGCTCCGTTGACCGCGGAAATGTAGAGCGGTTTGGCGAGACGGGTCACCGGGATGCAGAATTTATTGACAAAGGACTCCAAAATAAAATTCCCGGAGGCACCAGAGTCCAAGCAGGCCAAGGCTGAGAGGGAGGAGTTGGCTGTAGGAGAAATCCGCACGGGCACCGTGAGACGTGGAGAAGAAGATTTAGAACCAAGAGATGCCACACCCACGTGAGCTGGGTGCGTGCGTGCGTTTCCCAGGCGTGGAGGACGGATAGGGCAATCCACCAAGAAATGCTCGGTACTGGCACAGTACAGACAGAGATTTTCTTCTCTACGGCGATTCCTCTCTTCCTGGGTCAGGCGAGACCGATCCACTTGCATGGCCTCCTCGGCGGGAGGCCCAGGCATAGACTGCAAAGGATGTTGTGGGAGAGGTGCCCAGAGATCTAAGTCTTTTTCCTGGCGGAGCTCTTGGTGTCGCTCAGAAAAACGCATGTCAATGCGGGTAGCCAAATGGATGAGTTCTTGGAGGTTGGCAGGAATCTCTCGTGCGGCCAGCACATCCTTGATGCGACTGGATAGGCCTTTTTTAAAGGTCGCGCAGAGAGCCTCATTATTCCAGGATAGTTCAGATGCAAAAGTACGGAATTGTATGGCGTACTCGCCAACGGAAGAATTACCCTGGACCAGGTTCAGCAGGGCAGTCTCAGCAGAAGAGGCTCGGGCAGGTTCCTCAAAGACACTTCGGACTTCAGCAAAAAAGGACTGGACTGTGGCTGTGGCAGGATCATTGCGGTCCCAGAGCGGTGTGGCCCAAGACAAGGCCTTTCCTGAAAGAAGGCTTACTACGAACGCCACCTTAGACCGTTCTGTAGGAAACAAGTCTGACAACATCTCCATATGCAGGGAACACTGAGACAAAAATCCACGGCAGAGTCTGGAGTCCCCATCAAATTTGTCCGGCAGGGACAAGCGGAGGTTAGGAGCGGCCACTCGCTGCGGAGGAGGTGCAGGAGCTGGCGGAGGAGATGGTTGCTGCTGTAGCAGGGGCAGAATTTGCTGTAACATGGCGGTCAACTGCGACAGCTGCTGTCCTTGTTGGGCAATCTGCTGCGATTGCTGAGCGACCACCGTGGGAAGATCAGCGAGACTTGGCAGCGGCACCTCAGCGGGATCCATGGCCGGATCTACTGTCACGATTCGGCTTCCAGGTAGTGGATCCTCTGTGCCAGAGAGGGATTGGCGTGGACCGTGCTAGTGGACCGGTTCTAAGCCACTACTGGTTTTCACCAGAGCCCGCCGCAAAGCGGGATGGTCTTGCTGCGGCGGTAGTGACCAGGTCGTATCCACTAGCAACGGCTCACCTCTCTGGCTGCTGAAGATGGGCGCGGTACAAGGGAGTAGGCAGAAGCAAGGTCAGACGTAGCAGAAGGTCGGGGGCAGGCGGCAAGGTTCGTAGTCAGGATGGGTAGCAGAAGTTCAGGTACACAGGCTTTGGACACACTAAACGCTTTCACTGGCACAAGGCAACAAGATCCGGCAAGGGAGTGCAAGGGAGGAGACTAGATAAAGGCAGGGAGCAGGTGGGAGCCAATTAAGCTAATTGGGCCAGGCACCAATCATTGGTGCACTGGCCCTTTAAGTCTCAGAGAGCTGGCGCGCGCGCGCCCTAGAGAGCGGAGCCGCGCGCGCCAGCACATGACAGCAGGGGACCGGGACGGGTAAGTGACCTGGGATGCGACTCGCGAGCGGGTGCGTCCCGCTGTGCGAATCGCATCCCCAACGGCCAAAACAGTGCAGCGCTCCCGGTCAGCGGGACTGACCGGGGCGCTGCAGGGAGAAAGACGCCGTGAGCGCTCCGGGGAGGAGCGGGGACCCGGAGCGCTAGGCGTAACAGTATGTTCCACAGGAAGTTGTATTTCTTTCTGGAGTTCTTTTCTGTCTGGCCACAGTGCTCTCGGCTGACACCTCTGTCCGTGTCAGGAACTGTCCAGAGTAGGAGCAAATGCCCATAGCAAACCTATCCTGCTCTGGACAGTTCCTGATACGTAGAGAGGTCACGACAGAGAGCACTGTGGTCAGACTGAAAAGAAATTCAAAAAGAAAAGAACTTCCTCTGTAGTATACAGCAGCTGATAAGTACTGGGATTAAGATTAAAAAAAAAAAAAAGTCATTTACAAATCTGTTTAACTTTCATATGATATGAAAAAGTTTGTTTTCCACTGTAGTACCCCTTTAAATCCGTGTAGAGTATAAGCAGATATAGGGATGTTATAACTCCATATTGTCATGGTCACTTCAATGTTTCTGGAGTGTTACACGCCATTCACTTGTTCTTAATGAATATTAACATATATACGGAAAATTACAGGCAATTGTCTAAATTACATACAGTAGGAAAGAGGTAGAGTACTATTGTATTTTAATATTCGATACGGAAATGTTAGAGAAAAAAAATATATTCCAAGAATGGTTGAGACTTCCCAACTTTAAAAGTGCAAGTCCTATTGGAAATGTAATAATACCGATAATTTCTACAATTCCGATATCTTTATAATATTTATGAAAATGAAGACAGTGTGCTATGTGTTGACATGTACTCCCTTGCCAAATTACTATAGAGATGAGCAAAACTTTGAAAGTTCTCTTCTTGTTTGTAGGGAAATTCAAAGCACAAAAATAAAAATTATTGTTGTTATTGTTTTTATTGTTATTGCTAATATTAATAATAACAATAATTAATATTATAATTAAAACATAATAATAATTTAATTTATGTTATTGTTTATGTTATTATTATTATTATTATTATCACAGCTGCTATTAGTAAGCAGAATATTTAGATCGTAATTGACAATAATAATAATTTAAAAATAAAACAGAAGCCAATTTTCAAAGCTAAGCTCATCTCTACGTGTCATTTTCCATAGTAACAAGGACAAAAATAGTTTATGCAGTTATTTAGCTCAGATGGTTTAAGTCAGTGTTTTTCAAACTTTTTTGTGCAAAGGCACACTTTTTTCATGAAAAAAATCACGAGGCACACCACCATTAGAAAATGTTTTTAGCTCTGTGCCTACATCAGTATTTCACAACCAGTGTGCCTCCAGCTGTTGCAAAACTACAACTCCCAGCGTGCCCGGACAGCCTTTGCCGGACTATAGTTAAAAAAAAAAAAAAAAACTATGAACAAATTCCTATGCACACTGCATATATCTTATCTTGCATATATCTTATTTTCCCCCACATTAGGTTGGCAGCATAGTTACCCCCACATTAGGTTGTAGTTCCCCAACATTAGGTTGTAGTTCCCCCACATTAGGTCCAGTATAGTCCCCCACATTAGGCCCAATATAGTTCCCCTACATTAGGCCCAGTATAGTTCCCCCACATTAGGTGCAGTATAGTTCCCTCACATTAGGTGCAGTATCGTTCCCCCACATTAGGCCCAGTATAGTCCCCCCACATTAGGTGCAGTATAGTCCCCCCACAGACATACAGCCTTCAGCCATACAGTGTATTACTGAAGGCTGTATGCCTGTGTACGGCCCCACTTCGGTGTTCCGAGCACCGCTCCTCCAGTCCGGCTATAGCAGTAGGTCCCGGGACCGGAGGAGCGGTGCTCGGAACACCGAAGGAGATGCGCCGCTGGTAACACTTATCAAGTTGACAGCGCGCTTCCTCCTCGCTGCTCCGGTCCTCCGCGATTGTTGCTATGGACGCACGCATGGGACGACGGTGACGGCCCTGCGTGCGCTACCTCCTGGCGGTCCCCGTGTTTTTAAAGTAAACGCGGGGCCGCAGGGACTTAATAGAGGCATCCCTGTGTCCTGAAAGCAACTTTCAGGACACAGAGATGTCCCGCGGCAAAAACACCCTGCGGGTGTTTTTCCCACGGCACACCTTACACTATGTCATGGCACACTAGTGTGCCGCGGCACAGTGGTTGAAAAACACTGGTTTAAGTAGTAGAGTGAAAAAAATTATGTAGAAGTATTCCTGTTTAGCAAATAAATGTTATTTATTGTAACATTTTATATTCTATTGTAATTTTTTTGTTCAAGTAGTTTTTTTGTACATTATTATGGGGGCTGCTATCTTTCCTGATCTTTCCTGATATGCTTTATGGCAGGACCCGTGGACATAGACGACAATAGACAGGACTTGTCCCAATAACATAAATTGCATTCTCTGTGATCTTTTCAGAGGTCATTCTACAGGGGAGAGGATCCTAATTTCTGCTGTGAATGGTGGTGAATCCAGTGTTATCTCTCTACTGGTGTCACCTTTCTCTTTGTCTGCTCTGAGAAGAAAGGCATTACTGGGAAATGATGCTGTACAGAACAGGAAGTCTTAGCTTAGTTTAAGACCTAATTGCCAGAATGGAAACCACCGGTTTCCAGGATTGTTATAAAGTATAGGAAGTAAAAGAAAAGAAAATAGAAAAAACATCACCAATATTCCCTTAAATTATATTATAAAATTGGATAACTTTTCATTTCACTTTTCAAATGTTATAATAAGTAACATTTATTTGTTAAAACCGTAATACATCTTTTTTTTTATTTATTTTTTACTCTGCTACTTAAACCAAGAGAAGATGTTATTGTATAATGAACGCTACCTTTGGTATCTTCATGTTCTGCGTTGTTGAACAGTAAAAAAAAATTTATTCAATATGTAAATGAGCTCTTTGGTGCACTGGGGGCGTGACTGCATCTCTAGGGGCACTGCTATGCCTGCCCAGACCCCTTCCATCTCCTCCTCCTTCTATGCCAGGTGTGAAGTTGGGAGGGGTCTAGGTGGGTACCTGCCAGTTGCACCAAAATTCATTATTGCAATCAGAATAAATATCTGGGTCAACATCCCACCTCCAGAAATCTAGTACCAATAACTTTTAATATAATATTTTTTCAAGAGAGGCATCCAGGCCCCTATTGACCATGTTCAGTGAATCATTCATCAAAGTATCATGTGGCAGAGAGTTCCATAGTCTAACTGCTCTTACAGTAAAGACTCCTGTCTGTAATGATGGTGAAACATTTTTCTTCTAGATGTAATGGATGCCCCTTTTTCATTCCAGAAAGGATAACTAAAACAATAGACCCAATAATACATATATAACAATGGCATTCACTATGCACACTATGCAGAAGTGTTGGCTATGAGACTTTTCTAGGGCCATTACACTTGGCATTGTTCTACAAGAAAAAATACCAGCATTTTATGAATGAGATTAATTTATTGCATACACTATATGCATAGTAGCTTTACCCACATATTTAACATTGAAATGCACTTAGCATTGTTCATGGAGCTCCCAGAACAGGTAGAGCTGTATCTAATTGAAGACCTCTTTGTCTGTTTCTGAAAGCACTAATATAACCTAATGTATGTACCTATTTGCAAATGTAGTTTCTGTATAGTCCTATCACATGCGAGTGATTTTATTTTCTGTCTTTTGTTGAGAACGTTCATGAATTACAATTCACAACATACTTAAGAGGCGGGTTACGTGTATGCATTATAGGGCCTATTTATGATGTGTGGGTAGGGAATGTCATTACAAGCCAAACTTCGCAAAAATGACAGAAACCTCAGAGATCTAGTCATTTAAAGGAGAACTCCAGTGGATTTTTTTTTTTAATTAACTGGTGCCAGAAAGTTAAACAGATTCGTAAATTACTTCTTTTTTCAAATCTTAATCCTTCCAGTACTTATCAGCTGCTGTATGAGCCACAGAAAGTTATTTTCTTTTTGAATTACTTTTCTGTTTGACAACAGTGCTCTCTGCTGACACATCTGTCCATGTCAGGAACTGTCCAGAGCAGGAGAGGTTTGCTATGGGGAATTGTTCCTGCTCTGGACAGTTCCTGACATGGAACAATGCCCATTCTACAGTATTCATCTTCAGCACTCGCACGGTGCCTCCGCTGTCCTGCTTCAGTACCCAGTTGCGATCCATTTTCAACCAGAGCAGGACACTGGAGGCACAGCAGAAGTGCTAATGGTGAGTAGAGGTTTATTTTTGATATACAGGAGAAATGCTAGCACAGGCTTCCAGTATCCGTAGTTTCAGGTGCTGCACATCTCGTATCTTCACAGCATAGACAATTGCCTTCAGATGACCCCAAAGATAAAAGTCTAAGTGGGTCAGATCGGGAGACCTTGGGGGCCATTCAACTGTTCGTCTAGGAATGCTCGGACCTGACACCCGTTATGTGGTGGTCACCATCTTGCTGGAAAAACTCAGGGAACGTGCAGCTTCAGGGCATGAAGAGAGAAATACATTATCATATAGACATTTTGCATATCCAGTGGCCTTGAGGTTTCCCTTGATGAAGAATGGCCCCACTATCTTTGTACCCCATATACCACACCATACCATCAATTTTTGTGTTCCAAGAGTCTTGGAGGGATCTATCCAATGTGGGTTAGTGTCAGACCAATAGCGGTGGTTTTGTTTGTTAACTTCACCATTCACATAAAAGTTTCCTCATCACTGAACAAAATCTTCTGCGTAAACTGAGGGTCCTGTTACAATTTTTGTTTTGCCCATTCTGCAGCACCTGAAACTACGGATACTGGAAGCCTGTGCTAGCATTTCTCCTGCGGTGTATATAGTAGTATATAGCAGTGTATACGGATACTGGAAGCCTGTGCTAGCATTTCTCCTGCGGTGTTGCTATCAGTGTGTGAAGAGTAGGAGAAGAGGGTTGTATTGACAATCCAACACAATGGGCAGCACATTGAAGACATTTTATATGTGGTCAGAAACTTGTAAATAACTCATTAAAGAATAAAGTTACGTTAAAACCAAGCACATCATTGTTTTTCTTGTGAAATTCCCAATAAGTTTGATGTGTCACATGACCCTCTTCCTATTGAAAAAACAAAAGTTGGATCCAAAATAGCAGACTTCAAAATGGCCACCATGGTCACCACCCATCTTGAAAAGTTCCCCCCCTCACATATACTAATGTGCCACAAACAGGAAGTTAATATCACCAACCATTCCCATTTTATTAATGTGTATCCATATGAATCCCCCCTCCCCCCCACCAGGTACTGTACTCCACTGAAAAACATTTTTCTTTAAATCAACTGGTGCCAGAAAGTTAAACAGATTAGTAAATTACTTCTATTAAAAATCATAATCCTTCCAGTACTTATCAGCTGCTGTATGATTCACAGGAAGTTCTTTTCTTTTTTGAATTTCCTTTCTGTCTGACCATAGTGCTCTCTGCTGACAACTCTGTCCATTTTAGGAACTGTCCAGAGTAAGAACAAATCCCCATAGAAAACCTATCCTTCTCTGGACAGTTCCTAAAATGGACAGAGGTGTCAGCAGAGAGCACTGTGGTCAGACAGGAAGGGACATCAAAAAGAAAATAACTTCCTGTGGATCATACAGCAGCTGATAAGTACTGGAAGGATTAAGATTTTTTAATAGAAGTAATTTACACATCTGTTTAATTTTTTGGCACCAGTTGATTTAAAAAAAAAGTTTTCCAGTGGAGTACCCCTTTAACGGGGGAAAAGAGAAAGGACAGCATTTAAAGGGTTAACAGGGGTTAAAAAAAAGAAAAAAAAAGAAAAGGGGAAGCATCTGAAGGTTTACCAGGGTGAAAGAGAGTGAGGACGGCATCTGAAAGGTTAACCCATAAGGCAGATCCTCTCTGCAGGGGAGAAGGAGCAGTTCACAGACATTGGCCGTCCTCCCTGCAACAGGACCCTGCAAGGAGGCTGGAGAATGGAGCTTCTGGAAGGTGTCAGGAGAGAGGGCTTCTTGTGACAGGAGGCAGTGCTCTCTATGATGCTAGTAGAAAGAACAATCCCGGCACTCACTTTAGTCTTCTGCCAAGTGAAATGTGTTTATTAAAACACGGTGCAAACACAATATGACGCGTTTCGGCCAAAGCCTTTGTCAGTCTGATAAAGGCTTTGGCCGAAACGCGTCATATTGTGTTTGCACCGTGTTTTAATAAACACATTTCACTTGGCAGAAGACTAAAGTGAGTGCCGGGATTGTTCTTTCTACTATTGCCATTTATTCCACGTGCACCACCAAGGGACTCGAGTGCCGACCCTTACCTATTTCTACTCTCTATGATGCTGGCCCCAGCTTTCACACTGCAGTTCAGGCGGTGGTCTCATTGCAACAGGTAGGCCGCACATGTTTCAGGCCAGCAGCGTCTATTGTTTGCTAGACCCCACCCTAACTTCAGAGGCCACACCCCCTAGAAATCCTTGATAAAAATTGTTGACAACGATTTCCATTATCAATTTTAATCAGTAACATTGATTAATCATTGCAGCCCCATAGACATTACATTATAGGTAAGAAACACTGGAGGGAATAATTAAAAAATGTTGGGCGGCCTAGATTACTGTCTCTCCTATATGGCTGTTTATCAATAAAAGCGACACATGCCTGTAAAAAATTGGCACATTTCTGGCTCATCTTTGGTGCATAATTTGTGTACCAAAAGTTGTCAATGCATCAAGTTAAGCTTGCTACACAACGCACCAAAAAATTATGGGGTACATTGTATACACACCAAGGAGAGGTACCTCTTATCAGTGAATTGTCCTTTCAACCCAAATGGGTTGGACAGAAATGGTGAAAATTTTCACACAATATTTACAGAATAGCCCATTTGCCAAAATAAAAAAATAAAAAAAATAATAAAAATGTTGGACGCACTTTTATTTATTCCCCCTATTGTACAGTATAGTAATAGTGAGCCTTAGGCATGTCTCAAAAATTACTGTAACTAAAGTTTAAGCAATTCATTGTTATTCACCCGGGAAAGTGTATTCATTCACGGCAAATTCTTTCTAAATTACCAATGTGTATATTACACTGATCTAAAATCTATTGATCCGGTGCCCTGTGGATAACCCAGCAAATATTTATTGATTCCTTGAAGCATATCCTGCCTGTTTTCATGGTTCCTCGTTCTTTTCTATTCTAAATTGTAACATGTCTGAATCTAAAGTACTGAATACAGAATACCGGACCCATGTGCTGAAATTGATTTTTATTCCAGCTGCAGGTGTACTGAGAAGAACTGGAGAGAGAAGTTTATTAGAAAGTGGATTATTTTTACATTTTTGGGCTATGCATTATTTGAAAATCCTGTAATAACACCTTCACATATAAACATACATATAATACAACAAATACATAACACTTGTCCACAAAGAAACATGCAAATAAAAATATCACTGTATACAAAAAATAGGTTTCCAAGTCATCATCAATATTACTTAGAATGCCACTTAAAAGATCAAATATAAAAATTATGATCCTGCTCCTGCATTCAATGCAATATCTCATGTGAGTGCAGCTTCTTGTACTTTACACTTTTCATTTAAATAGATTTGGGTACACTGATCAGGTGATGGGCGGATTATGCAATCAGGGGGTGTGAATGTTGTACATTGAGGGCGAAACAGAAAAAAAATTCATTGTGAGACAAAATTGAAAACAAAACGCATTTTGTAAGTTTTGGGGGCTTCCGTTTCTACACAGTAAATTTTTTGGTAAAAATGACACATCTTAATTCTGTAGGTCCATACGATTAAAATGATACCCTACCTATATAGGTTTGATTTTGTCGTACTTCTGGAAAAATTCGGAACTACATGCAGGAAAATGTATACGTTTAAAATTGTCATCTTCTGACCCCTATAACTTTTTTATTTTTCTGCGTATGGGGCGGTATGAGGGCTCATTTTTAGCAGTACCATTTTTGTATTGATAGGACTTATACACTATTTTGGACTTAGAATTTTTTTGCGTGTACGCCATTGACCGTGCGGTTTAATTAATGATATATTTTTATAATTCGGACATTTCTGCATGCGGCAATACCACATATGTTTATTTTTATTTTTGTTTACACTTTTTTTTATTTAATGGGAAAAGGGGGGTGATTCAAACTTTTATTGGGGAAAGGGTTAAATGATCTTTATTCACAATTTTTTTCCACTTTTTTTTTTTTGCAATGTTATATCTCCCATAGGGGGCTATAAGACTGCACACACTGATCTTTTACATTGATCAATGGTTTCTTATAGGAAACCATTGATCAATGATTCTGCCACTTGACTGCTCATGCCTCAATCTCAGGCACTGAGCAGTCATTTGGCGATCGGACACCAGGAGGCAAGGTAAGGGACCCTCCTGCTGTTTCACAGCTGTTCGGGATGCCGCGATTTCGCCACGAACATCCCGAACAGCCCCCTGAGCTAACTGGCAATGATCTACTTTAGATGCGGCGATCAACTTTACAGCCCAAAACCATGCAGGACATTTGGCACTAGCCAGAGAACAACAAGAATGGCAAATTCGCCACTGGTGCCCTGTGGTCTTCACAGATGAAAGCAGGTTCACACTGAGCACATGTGACAGATGTGAAAGAGTCTGGAGACACCATGGAGAACGTTCTGTTGCCTGCAGCATCCTCCAGCATGACCGGTTTGGCAGTGGGTCAGTAATGGTGTGGGGTGGCATTTCTTAGGGGGGGACGCACAGCCCTCCATGTGCTTGCCAGAGGTAGCCTGACTGCCATTAGGTACTGAGATGAGATCCTCAGACCCCTTGTGAGACCATATGCTGGTGCGGTTGGCTTTGGGTTCCTCCTAATGCAAGACAATACTAGACCTCATGTGGCTGGAGTGTGTCAGCAGTTAATGAAAGACAAAGGATTGATACTATGGACTGGCCGCCCGTTCCACAGACCTGAATCCAATTGAACACATCTGGGACATCATGTCTCGCTCCATCCACCAACGCCATGTTGCACCACAGACTGTCCAGGAGTTGGCAGATGCCACCTCATCAGGAGCATGCCCAGGCATTGTAGGGAGGTCATACGGGCAAGTGGAGGCCACACACACTACTTAGCCTCATTTTGTCTTGTTTTAAGGACATTACATCAAAGTTGGATCAGCCTGTAGTGTGGTTTTCCACTTTGATTTTGAGTGTGACTCCATATCCAGACCTCCATGGGTTGATAAATTTGATTTCCATTGAAAATTTTTGTGTGATTTTGTTGTCAGCACATTCAACTATGTAAAGATGAAAGTATTTCATACGATTAGTTCATTCATTCAGATCTAGGATGTGTTTGTGGTAGCATACTTTGTGGTATAGCCTTGTGGGGGTGTAGGGTAGTTGGGGTGTTGCTGTTCTAGATTATAAAGGGCGCTGTTAACCCTTGTCACTCGTGACACCAGGGTGAGGGTTAAATACTGTAATGTTGCCACCCTTCCCAAGAGCGATAGGTGAGTGTGAAATAACTGGATTGCCCACAACCACTGTCAACTGAAACTTGCAGGAACTTTTACTGAAGATTTTCTGAAGCAGACAATAGCGATAACAGTCCATGAACAAAGTCTATTTATATTTGAGCAGTGATTGACAGTTGGTTGAGATCAGGTAAGCTCAGTTTAGCTTTAAGAAAGATTCCGTTGCACAGATCCGCTGGATTTAGGGGTGCGTTTAGGTCCAGTGATCTTTCGGAGAGTAGCGGGGAACTAAATATCTAAAACTGCTGTGATGTAGGCCGAGGCCGCAAGGCTTTGGCTTAATAAACGTACTTTAAAGTTGCGGAGGTCCTACCTCGTTCAATGCCAGCAACCCAAGAGCAATGATGCTGCTTGCTTGGCAGCGCAGGAACAAGAGAGAGATTAATGGCTGCAGCTCCCTTATATGCGCAGGGGATGAGCGGATTTGGATTGGTCCATACAACTGTCACTCACCGTTACACGGCATTATGGGTGAACACGTGACTTAAGAACCACCTAAGGTCCTTCAACATACCATAGAGTTCTGAACCATGTCACATGACCCGCAGGTCCTGCGATGCTAAAACAAGTTAGTAAGACCATATACATATTTACAATAATAATATTCATAAATATCAAATTGCTAAGGGGTGACTAGGGGCTTATTAGGGAAGTGAACCCCGATAGTCCTAGGGACTTTGACTTTGGGGACTAATAACCAAGGCACAGTATGAAATACGGTGCCGGGACACCACATGTTATCTTAGTGTTCCCTTTATTTTTTGAGCAGTGTACTACTAAAATACGGCACAATACAGAGTAAGGGCCCAATTACACAGAATGATTATTGGCCAAAAATGCTGATATCGCCCTGTGTAATAGGGCCAGAAATTGTCTGACTTGCCAGAAAATGCTCGTTCATTGCCTGACTGGTTTGTTCTGACCTGCTTGAAAATCATCTGTCGACTAGAATTGTGGCCAACAGATGATGGAAGAAGATGGCCACATACATCTGTTGGCCATATGAATGGTAACCAAAGAGCCTATAACAACTTCCACAGACATTAGAGAAGAACTTCAAGGTTAAGGTACATCACTGTCAGATCGCACTATCCATTCCTGTTTGAGCCAAAGGGAGCCTAATGGAAGATGACAGAGGAGGACACCACTGTTGAAAACAAGTCATAGAAAAGCAAGACTGGATCTTGCAAAAAAGCATACTGACAAGCCACAAAGCTTCTGGGAGAATGTCCATTGGACAGATGAGACAAATCTGGAGCTTACTGACTAGTCACATCAGCTCTATGTTTACAGACGAAAAATGAAGCATACAAAGATAAGAACACTGTGAAGTATGGAGCAGTCCTGGTATGTTTTTGGCCTGGTTTGCTGCATCTGGCACAGGGTGGCTTGAAATGGTACAGGGTACTGTCATGTATGGCTGTACCCTGAGCTTACCCAGAACCCCTTTCCCTGCCTACTTGCCTAATCAACCAAGACAGTGGTCTCACAACTGGGAACAGTCCCTCCTTTGGACTAAAGTGCAGGGGAGTCAATTCATAACAATAAACAAAACTGTACGGGGGTCGGGAAAACAGGTCAGGATACAAAGACTTAACTAGCTATAACAAACAAACAGGGAACCAGGATAATATATAGTGGCAGGAAAGCAAGATAATAACAAACAGATATCAGGAAGATAAAACAGCAGGTATATAGTGTACAGACATTATGGTGCATGGCCAGGTGCAATTGTTACAGGTACAAGAAAATCTCAAGGCATTCTGGAGCGAAATGTGCTGCCAATATCAGAAAGCTTGGTCTGAGTCGCAGGTCATGGGTCCTCCGACAGGATAATGACCCAAAATACACAGCTAAAACACCCAAGAATGACAAAGAGCAAAACATTGGGCTATTCTGAAGTGTCCTTCTATGAGTCCTGGTCTGAGTACTATTGAATATCTGTGGAAGGAGATGAACACTGCAGTCTGGAGAAGACACCTTCATACCTGAGACAGCTGGAGTAGAATCTTATGAGGAGTGGGCTAAGATATCTGCAGTCTGGAGAAGACACCTTCACACCTGAGACAGCTGGAGCAGGATCTTATGAGGAGTGATTAAAAGGAAAATGGAAAAGAGCCTCATTCGTCCAGGCGCTGCCGGTTAGGTAATCAGGTGGTGCACAAATAATGCAATGTAAGATTACATTGCATTATTTGTGCACCACCTGATGACCTAACCGGCAGCACCTGGACGAATGAGGTTCTTTTCCATTTTCCTTTTGATGACTACGTCAGGACCTATGCGCCTGTGACCTCCGGCTTGCAGCCCCCCCTGGACATCAGTGAGTACCCCTATACGGGATCATGTGCGCTACCTTTATTAACATCTGGTGAGCAGCCACCTATAAGTGCCGTGGGTTTCCCCACAATTACACCTGCTGTTTGTGTTTAAGGGTAACACACAAGACGCTGTTTCCCACTCTTTTTTCTTTCTTTTATTTTAGCTTATGAGGAGTGGGCCAAGATACTTGCAGTCTGGAGAAGACACCTTCACAACTGATATAGCTGGAGCAGTATCTTATGAGGAGTGGGCCAATATACCTGCAGTCTGGAGAAGGCATCTTCACACCTGAGACAGCTGGAGCAATATCTTATGATGAGTGGGCCAATATACCTGCAGTCTGGAGAACACATCTTCATACCTGAGACCGCTGGAGCTGTATCTAATGAGGAGTGGGCCAAGATACCTGTAGTCTGAAAAAGACACATTCACACCTTAAGAAGTTGGAGCCAAGATACCTGCAATCTAGAGAATAGACCTTTACACCTGAGACAGCAGGAGCAGTATCTTATTAGGAGTGGGCCAAGATACCTGCAGTCATGAGAAGACACCTTCATACCTGAGACAGCTGGAGCAGTATCTTATATGGAATGGACCAAGATACCTGCAGTCTGGAGAAGACACCTTCACATCTGAGACAGCTGGAGCAGTATCTTTTGAGGAGTGGGCTAAAATGCCTGCAGTCTGGAGAAGACAACTTCATAGCATAGACAGCTGGAGCTGTATCTTATGAGGAGTGGGCCAAGATACCTGCAGTCTGGAGATAACACCTTCACACCTGAGACAGCTGGAGCAGGATTTCAAGAGGAGTGAGCCAAGATACCTGCAGTCTGGAGAAGACACCTTAGCATCTGAGACAGCAGGAGCAGTATGAGGAGTGGACCGAGATACCTGCAGTCTAGTGAACAAAAAAAGCAGAAAGAAAGGGATATGCGCCCCTAGTGTAACATGTCAGTTGATAACATGCACATAATAGGTGAAATGCCACTCACCAAGTAGGGTTGCGCTCATAACACCTCAGAAAACATCAAATAATAATATGATAGTAAATTGGATCTGCAACCGTGGCTCATCAGGTGTTAGCAGCACTTGTCCGGTAAAAGAATACTCATGGAAGTGTAAAAAAAATTTGAGCTTCTAGGTGCTGATCCAATGAAGTAGAAATGGTAAGGAAACACGATTATTATCCTAAAATCAAGTAGAGAGTACAAAGATGTCTTGATATCCCTCACTCTTGAGACAGCTGGAGCAAGATCTTATTAAGATTGGACCAAGATACCTGTAGTCTGAAAAAGACACATTCACTCCTTAGGCAGCTGGAGCCAAGATACCTGCAATCTAGAGAATAGACCTTCACACCAGAGACAGCTGGAGCAGTATCTTATGAGGAGTGGACCAAGATACCTGCAGTCTGGAGAAGACACCTTTACACCTTATTCAGCTAGAGCAGTATCTTATAAGGAGTGGGCAAATAATCCTGCAGTCTAGAGAATACACCTTCACACCTGAGATCGCTGGACCAGGATCGATGAGGAGTGGACCAAGATACCTGCAGTCTGGAAAATACACCTTCACATCTGAGAAAGCAGGATCTTATGAAGAGTGGGACCAAGATACGTGCAGTCTGGAGAAGACACCTTCACACCTGAGACAGCTGGACCAGGATCTGATGAGGAGTGGGCAAAGATACCTGCAGTCTGGAGAAGACACCTTCATATCTGAGACAGCTGGAACAGTATGAGGAGTGGGCCAATATACCTGCATTCTGTAGAAGACACCTTCACACCAGAGACAGCTGGAGCAGGATCTGATGAGGAGTGGACAATATACCTGCAGTCTGGAAAATACACCTTCACATCTGAGAAAGCAGGAGCAGTATGATGAGTGGACCAAGATACCTGCAGTCTAGTGAAGACACCTTCACACCTGAGACAGCTGGAGCAGTATGTGGAGTGGGCCAAGATACCTGTAGTCTGGAGAAGACAACTTCACACCTGAGACAGCTGGAGAAGTATGTGGAGTGGGCTAATATACCTGCAGTCTGGAAAAGACACCTTCACACCTACAGGAGACACCTTGACACCTGTGACAGCTGGAGCAGTATCTTATGGGGAGTGGGCCAAGATACCTGCAGTCTGAAGAAGACACCTTTATACCTGAGACAGCTGGAGCAGGATCTTATGTGGAGTGGGCCAAGATACCTGCAGTCTGAAGAAGAAACCTTTACACCTGAGACAGCTGTAGAAGTATCTTATTAAGATTGGACCAAGATACCTGTAGTCTGAAAAAGACACCTTCACACCTTAGGCAGCTGGAGCCAAGATACCTGCAATGTAAAGAAGACACCTTCACACCAGAGACAGCTGGAGCAGTATCTTATGAGGAGTGGACCAAGATACCTGCAGTCTGGAGAAGACACCTTTACACCTTATACAGCTAGAGCAGTATCTTATCAGGAGTGGGCAAAGAATCCTGCAGTCTAGAGAATACACCTTCACACCTGAGACAGCTGGAGCAGAATCTTATGAGGCGTGGACAGAGATACATGCAGTCTGGAGAAGACACATTCTCACATGAGACAGCTGGAGCAGTATATTATGAGGAGTGGACTAAGATACCTGCAGTCTGGAGAAGACACCTTCACACCTGAGACAGCTGGACCAGGATCTGATGAGGAGTGGGCCAAGATACCTGCAGTCTGGAGAAGACTCCTTTATATCTGAGACATCTGGAGCAGTATCTTATGAGGAGTGGGCCAAGATACCTGCAGTCTGGAGAAGACACCTTCACACCTGAGACAGCTGGAGCAGTATCTTATGTGGAGTGGGCCAAGATACCTGCTGTCTGGAGAAGACACCTTCACACCTGAGAAAGCTGGAGCAGGATATTATGGGGAGTGGGCCGAGATACCTGCAGTCTAGAGAAGACACCTTCATACCTGAGATAGCTGGAGCAATATTTTATGAGGAGTGGGCCAAGATACCGGCAGTCTAGAGAAGACACCTTCATACCTGAGACAGCTGGAGCCGTATCTGATGAGGAGTGGGCCAATATACCTGCAGTCTGGAGAAGACACCTTCACACCTGAGACAGCTGGAGCAGTATCCTATGAGGAGTGGGCCAAGATACCTGCAGTCTGGAGAAGACACCTTCATACCTGAGACAGCTGGAGCAGTATCTTATGAGGAGTGGGCCAAGATACCTGCAGTCTGGAGAAGACACCTTTATACATGAGACAGCTGGAGCAGTATCTTATGAGGAGTGGGCCAATATACCTGCAGTCTGGAGAAGACACCTTCATACCTGAGACAGCTGGAGCAGGATCTGATGAGGAGTGGAGAAGACACCTTTATACATGAGACAGCTGGAGCAGTATCCTATGAGGAGTGGGCCAAGATACCTGCAGTCTGGGGAAGACATCTTCATACCTGAGACAGCTGGAGCAGGATCTTATGAGGAGTGGGCCAAGATACCTGCAGTCTGGAAAAGACACCTTCACACCTGAGACATCTGGAGCAGTATCTTATGAGGAGTGGGCCAAGATACCTGCAGTCAGGAGAAGACACCTTCAGACCTGAGACTGCTGGAGCAGGATCTGATGAGGAGTGGAGAAGACACCTTTATACATGAGACAGCTGGAGCAGTATCCTATGAGGAGTGGGCCAAGATACCTGCAGTCTGGAGAAGACACCTTCAGACCTGAGACAGCTGGAGACGGATCTTATGAGGAGTGGGCCAAGATACCTGCAGTCTGGAGATGACACCTTTGTTTTTGCATTTTCCCGTGTTAGGCCCTGTTCAGACCTTGTTTTTCATGCATTATCTGTTTTCTCTGCTTTTCTTCTAGGCGTGGAAGAGTTAAGCCTTTCACACATGTGCTAGGTGGGTGTGGCTATATAACTCCTGCTCAGTCTATATTCTAGTTGCTGTTTATTTAGTATGTCTGTTTGTGCAATACACTTCCAAGTTTGCTTGAGCATTTACCTTGTATTTATCCTATGATATCACCTGAGTTTTAGCCATGGCTAAATAGTCTTGTTTATTGTTGATTTTAGTCTGTGTTATATTAGTTGGTTTTAGTATTATGTCTGTTCAGCTTTGTCGGTGTTCACACTATGTCTGAGTCTTGCTTGTTACCTGTGTTCTGTATTTTATATTCCTGTTTGGTATCCTGGTTCTGTGTTCCAGTGTGAACAGTGTCTAATATTTATATCCTGTTTGGTTGATCTGATCATTTGTACTTGTACCTGCTTGTGATAGTTCTTAGTAACTTACCTGTTGAGTTTAGTGTCTTGGCTTTCAGTTCCTCCGCCATCCCCTTCATCTCCTGGATTCTGCTGTATACTCGTATCATGCCTAGTTTTGTTCATTTTATCATGTCTGCCATTTATCTTGTATCTGGTTTTGGGAACTGTTTGTTAATTCACTATATTCTTTTCTGTTTGTGAGTTTATATTCTGCACTGTTAGTATTTGTATTGTCTAGTAGGTTTCTGTTTCTGGCCTGTGACCGACTATGTTTATTATTTTTACGCCACTGCACTTTAGCACAGGAAAGGACCGGCTCCCAGTTGTCGAGTGGGCAAGTAGGCAGGGAGAGATGGAGGAGTATCTTATGAGGAGTGGGCCAAGATACCTGCAGTCTGGAGAAGACACCTTCACACCTTAGACAGCTGGACCAGGATCTGATGAGGAGTGGGCCAAGATACCTGCAGTCTGGAGAAGACACCTTCACACCCGAGACAGCTGAAGCAGTATCTTATGAGGAGTGGGCCAAGATACCTGCAGTCTGGAGAAGACATCTTCATACCTGAGACAGCTGGAGACGGATCTTAAGAGGAGTTGGTCAAAATACCTTCAGTCTGGAGAAGACACCTTCATACCTGAGACAGCTGGAACAGTATCTTATGAGGAGTGTGCCAAGATACCTGCAGTCTGGAGAAGACACCTTTACACCTAAGACAGCTGGAGCAATCTCTTATGAAGAGTGGGCCAAGATACCTGCAGTCTAGAGAAGACACCTTCACACCTGAGACACTTGGAGCAGTATCTTATGAGGAGTGGGCCAAGATACCTGCAGTCTCCAGGAGACACCTTCACACCTGTGACAGCTGGAGCAGTATCTTATGAGCAGTGGGCCAAGATACCTGCATTCTGGAAAAGACACCTTCATACCTGAGACAGCTGGAGACAGATCTTAAGAGGAGTTGGTCAAAATACCTTCAGTCTGGAGAAGACACCTTCATACCTGAGACAGCTGGAGCAGTATCTTATGAGGAGTGGGCCAAGATACCTGCAGTCTGGAGAAGACATCTTCACACCTGAGACAGCTGGAGCAGGATCTTATGAGGAGTGGACCAAGATACCTGCAGTCTGGAGAAGACACCTTTACACCAGAGACAGCTGGAACAGTATCTAAAGAGGAGTGGGCCAAGATACCTGCAGTCTAGATAAGACACCTTTATCTAAAGACAGCTGGAGCAGTATCTTGCGAGGAGTGGGCCAAGATACCTACAGTCTGGAGAAGACTTCTTCATATATGAGACAGCTGGAGCAGGATCTTATATTGAGTAGGCCAATATATCTGCAGTCTGGAGAAGACAACATCACACATGAGACAGCTGGCGTAGGATCTTATGAGGAGTGGGCCAAGATACCTGCAGTCTGGAGAAGACACCTTCATACCTGAGACAGCTGGAGCAAGATCTTATGAGGAGTGGGCCAAGATATCAGATGTTTGGAGAAGATGCCTTCACATCTGTGCAACTGGAGCAGTATCTTATGAGGAGCGGGTCAAGATACCTGCAGTCTGAAGAAGACACCTTCACACATGAGACACCTGGAGCAGGATCTTATGAGAAGTGGGCCAAGATACCTGCAGTCTGGAGAAGACACCTTTACATCTGAGACAGCAGGAGCAGTATGAGGAGTGGACCAAGATACCTGCAGTCTAGTGAAGACACCTTCACACCTGAGACACTTGGAGCAGTATCTTATGAGGAGTGGGCCAAGATACCTGCAGTCTCCAGGAGACACCTTCACACCTGTGACAGCTGGAGCAGGATCTTATGAGTAGTGGACCAAGATACCTGCAGTCTGGAGAAGACACCTTCACATCTGAGACAGTTGGAGCAGGATCTTATGAGGAGTGGACCAAGATACCTGCAGTCTGGAGAAGACACCTTTACACCTGAGACAGCTGGAGCAGGATCTTATGAGGAGTGGACCAAGATACCTGCAGTCTGGAGAAGACACCTTTACACCTAAGACAGCTGGAGCAATCTCTTATGAAGAGTGGGCCAAGATACCTGCAGTCTAGAGAAGAGACCTTTACACCTGAGACAACTGGAGCAGTATCTTATGAGGAGTGGGCCAAGATACCTGCAGTCTGGAGGAGACACCTTCACACCTGAGACAGCAGGAGCAGTATGAGGAGTGGACCAAGATACCTGCAGTCTGCAGCAGACACCTTCACACCTGTAACAGCTGGAGCAGTATCTTATGAAGAGTGGACCAAGATACCTGCAGTCTGGAAAAGACACCTTCACACCTGAGACAGCTGGAGCAGGATTGTACGAGAAGTGGGCCAATATACCTGCAGTCTGGAGAAGACACCTTCCCATCTGAGTCAGCTTGAGAAATATCTTATGAGGTTTGGATCAAGATACCTGTAGTCTGAAAAAGGCACCTTCACACCTTAGACACCTGGAGCCAAGATTCATGCAGTGTAGAGAATACACCTTCACACCTGAGACAGCTGGAGCAGGATCTAATGAGGAGTGGGCCAAGATACCTGCAGTCTGGAGAAGACATCTTCCCACCTGAGACATCTAGAGCAGTATCTTATGAGGAGTGACCTAAGATACCTGCATTCTGGAAAAGACACCTTCACACCTGAGACAGCTGGAGCAGTATCTTATGAGGAGTGGGCCAAGATACCTGCAGTCTGGAGAAGACACCTTTACACCTGAGACAGCTGGAGCAGGATCATATGAGGAGTGGGCCAAGATACTTGCAGTCTAGAGAAGACACTTTCACACCTGAGACATCTGGAACAGGATCTTATGAGGAGTGGACCAAGATACCTGCAGTCTGGAGAAGACACCTTCACACCTGAGACAGCTGGAGCAGGATCTTATGAGGAGTGGGCCAAGATACCTGCAGTCTGGAGAAGACACCTTCACCCCTGATACTGCTGGAGCAGGATCTTGTGAGGAGTGGACCAAGATACCTGCAGTCTGGAGAAGACACCTTCACACCTGAGACAGCTGGAGCAGGATCTTATGAGGAGTGGGCCAAGATACCTGCAGTCTGGAGAAGACACCTTCACCCCTGATACTGCTGGAGCAGGATCTTGTGAGGAGTGGACCAAGATACCTGGAGACAAGTGCAGAAGTCTCATTGAGAGTTACAGAAATCACTGTACAACATTGATTACCTCAAAAGGTTGTGCAACACAATATTTAGTTCAGAGGCCATCATTTTTGTCCAGGACAGTTTCATTATTATTATTATTATTTTTTTTTTTATTCAGTTGAACCTCAATTAAAAAATCACAGAAAACTTTTTATTCATTTTTTACTTTTGTCCGTTTCAAGTTATTTTAGGAAACATTGTGGGTTATTTCTGTCTGTAACTGAAGGGCACCAATTATTCTATCCATGTCTATAAATGTAGTGTAATCATGTATAGGGAGTCATACCGGTGGGCCAGGTGTTCTTGCTAAATTTTACCAGCCATTCCCTGCTCCTGATTATGCAAGGTGCATGAGCTCCTAGATTCGCATAACCATTGATAAAAGTGAAAAAACATGCAAACCTTATAAGTAAAGTACAATTCAACTTTAAAAAAAAATATTAAAAAAAAAAAGTGATGGTTGAAGCAGAAATAATGTTAAGATTTTCCTTTATTTACATACATAATTGTGGATGTTATAAAGTCCTCCTGGTAACAAAAGAACAGTGTTCAATGAGCTATAATTTCCTTTTAATGATGTAGGGCAAATTATCGAAATGTACAACTTTCTCCCTCCAATTTTTTTATGTTTTTTTTTTTTGCCTGCATCCAGGGAATCAACAGGTACCATTGTAATAGGATTACCTTACAATAGACAGAATCAGCAAAAAGACAGGGACCACGCTGTTGCAGTTAAGAAGAAGCTGGCGCCCGCGCCCCTGTTATGAATGCCTTGTTGCTGTAATCGCCATTTCAAATCAAGGTAATTTGCAGGTCCCTGAAGAAAGTCTGATTTAGTAATAAAAAAAATCCCTCGCCCCTGATGCCTTTATTCCACCAAATGCCATCTAATTGTGACTGCGGCCATTATAGGGAATAATTTTCGCTTAGTTAAAAAACATAACACACAGGGAAGGGAGGGTGGGGGGGATCGAGAACATTTTTCTGGTTTTGTTCAGTTCTCATTCACTCTCCATTCAATGGTTTGCGTTTCACAGATGCAATTATTATGCTGGGAGGTCAAGTATTACCGAGCGTCTTGTATTACGGTGTGCATGCTAAGTAATTCACTCGGCAAATTGACCCTTCTGTGTGCTGCATAATGCTGTAAAAACCCAGCTAAAATGCAAGACAATTAGCAATACTTTCACTCTGTGCCAACAATGGTAGCAGCCGTGCAAGGTGATTGCATTTACAGTGGCGCTTTTCTTTCTCAAATGGTTTCTTCCTTGCTTCTGGTGAATACGGTGCAGCATTTATAACCAGCAGCCATTACTGTATATCCAACGCTAAATTATGAAGGAATTCAGTGGCGGAACTATGAATCACCAATTAGGGGGATATTCTGTCATATAAAAAAGGGAGCTATTGCATCAATTTCCAGACTGGGAACTAGGTAAGAAAGGTTGTTTTTCTGCTTTAGCTCATGTGTCTGTCGCATGTGCTGCCAAATGGACAGAGCTTTGTGAAAAATAAAAGGAAGATCCCCGAGTAAAAGCTGAAGAAGAGCGGGAGGATCATGTGGATGTGCTGCTTACTGTGTTGTCATTGGCATGCCATGTGCTATATATGAGTAAGTACTGTGCCAAAGGTAGTGATGTTGTGTTTTATTGTAAAATACCTGTAGCAGCGTTCATTTCCTAAAAATGCATTCCGGGTTTTGTTTTGTATTTTGCCCACATGAGCGCAATTTGTTTTATTCCAGCACAGCTGCCTCCATGTGTTTCAGAACTCCAACTTGGTCATGTGATCAACAGTCTGAATCGCCAAATCTTCCATTGCTTAAAGAGTACCTGTCGTTAACAAAAACTTTTGACATAATGTAGATAATACCCTTATATGTTTATTTGTAATGAACATTGTATAAAATGTTTTTATAATTTTGGGGGGAAAAATGCTGTCCCTGCAGCTATTACCTGTGTGTCTCTATGAGGAGTCCAAATACAGGAAGTGAGGGCGGGACAAGCAGGGCTCTGTGCAAGCTCCTGGCTTGTCAATCATCTTGATGTGTGAGCCGGAGAGTGTCACAGAGCCTCACTGCACAGACCCCTACTTGCCCTCAGTGTACAGAGCCCAACTTGTCCTCAGTGTACAGAGCCCTACTTGTCCTCAGTGTACAGAGCCCTACTTGCCCTCAGGGTACAGAGCCCTACTTGTCCTCAGTGTACAGAGCCCTGCTTGTCTACGCACACTTCCTGTATTTGGACTCCTCACAGAGACACACATGCAACAGCTGTAGGGACAAGCATATACATATTTTGTAACCAATGTATGTTACAAATATACATATAATGTTATCTACATTATATAAAAAGTTTTTGTTAATGACGGGTACACTTCAAGGCGCTGTCAGAATCAAAAACTTTTTATATGTTG
Source organism: Hyla sarda (assembly GCF_029499605.1). NCBI lineage: Eukaryota > Metazoa > Chordata > Amphibia > Anura > Hylidae > Hyla > Hyla sarda. The sequence goes on along the minus strand of NC_079199.1, from coordinate 35,477,219 downwards.
TACAGCCTGGCAAAACCTTAACCTTTCTAATTTTCCTTAACACTATTTTTTTTAGCTCTGTTGTATAGATAACATGGCTTTAAAAAAATACCACCAGGGGTCCCCAAACTATCCAGAACATAATCCTGTCAGGCTGCAGCAGCATCGTTGTCCAGCTGAAGCACAGTCTGGGACAAAGTGCAGGAAGTGAGGGTGGGACTAGCACTCCTCTGTGCTCACTCCTGTCCTATCAGATTGTAGCATGAAAACGGAGAGGAAGGGGTTACAGAGCAGCCTACGGTGATTGGATAAAGAGACCCAGCACACCACTGCAGACTCAGGAAGGAAGTGAATGCATGGTGAGTGAGGGTGGGTTCAGTGCTTGCCTCGGACAGGGCTGCCGCCACCTCCAGGCAGTGTAATTCAGCCACCATTTGTTCTCCTCATGCTGCCGCAAACTCTAGGCTGTGTCATTCAGCCACCATATGGTCTCCTCATGCTGCCGCAAACTCTAGGCTGTGTCATTCAGCCACTATATGGTCTCCTCATGCTGCCACAAACTCCAGGCTGTGTCATTCAGCCACCATATGTTCTCCTCATGCTGCCGCAAACTCCAGGCTGTGTCATTCAGCCACTATATGGTCTCCTCATGCTGCTGCCACCTCCATGCTGTGTAATTCAGCCACCATTTGTTCTCCTCATGCTGCCGCAAACTCCAGGATGTGTCAGTCAGCCACCATATGGTCTCCTCATGCTGCCGCAAACTCCAGGCTGTGTCATTCAGCCACTATATGGTCTGCTCTTGCTGCCACAAACTCCAGGCTGTGTCATTCAGCCACCATATGTTCTGCTCATGCTGCTGCAAACTCCAGGCTGTGTCATTCAGCCACTATATGGTCTCCTCATGCTGCCACCACCTCCATGCTGTGTAATTCAGCCACCATATGTTCTCCTCATGCTGCCACAAACTCCAGTCGGTGTCATTCAGCCACTATATGGTCTCCTCATGCTGCCACAAACTCCAGGCTGTGTCATTCAGCCACCATATTGTCTCCTCATGCTGCCACCACCTCCAGGCTGTGTCATTCAGCCACTATATGGTCTCCTCATGCTGCATGTACTTTACTTAAATATTTTTAAGGTAGTACTAGCTACCATAAATGTTCAATTTCAATTTGAAAATTCCTCTTCTTATCTTAGGGATTGTGAAGCCCTATGGTCTCCTCATGCTGCCGCCAACTCCAGGCTGTGTCATTCAGCCACTACATGGTCTCCTCATGCTGCTTGTACATTACTTAACAATTTTAAGGTAGCACTAACTACCATAAATGTTCAATTTAAATTTGAAAATTCACATTTTTATCTTAGGGATTGTGAAGCCCTATTGTCTCCTCATGCTGTCCCCAACTCCAGGCTGTGTCATTCAGCCACTATATGGTCTCCTCATGCTGCTGGGACATTACTTAAACATTTTTAAGGTAGCACTAGCTACCATAAATCTTCAATTTAAATTTGAAAATTCATCTTTGAATCTTAGGGATTGTGAGGCCCTATGGTCTCCTCCTCATGCTGCCGCCAACTCCAGGCAGTGTCATTCATCCACTATATGGTCTCCCCATGCTGCCGCCAGCGCCAGGCTGTGTCATTCAGCCACTATATGGTCTCCTCATGCTGCTGGGACATTACCTAAACATTTTTATGGTAGCACTAGCTACCATAAATCTTAAATTTAAATTTGAAAATTCATCTTTTAATCTTAGGGATTGGGAAGCCCTATTGTCTCCTAATGCTGTCGTCAACTCCAAGATGTGTCATTCAGCCACTATATGGTCTCCTCATGCTGCTGGGACATTACCTAAACATTTTTATGGTAGCACTAGCTACCATAAATCTTCAATTTAAATTTGAAAATTCAGCTTTTTAGCTTAGGGATTGTGAGGCCCTATGGTCTCCTCATGCTGCTGCCAACTCCAGGCTGTGTCATTCAGCCACTATATGGTCTCCTCTTGCTGCCGCCAATTCCAGGCTGTGACATTCTGCCAGATTATGGTCTCCTCATGCTGCTGCCACCTCTAGGCTCTGTCATTGTGCTGCCGTGTGACATGTGACTCCTTGTTGGATTTGGTCTTTTGTAACCACACATTTTATTATTAAATCTTAAATAAAAATTTCAAAAAATCGATAGAGTGATAACAATGAACCATAAGTCATTAAATGAAGCATTCGCACTTTCACAGTCAGGGGGGCGCTGAGAGGCAGGGGCTGGAACAGGTGGTATCTCGCCTAGCGGAGGACAGCCAGCTCAATGCTCACCAGAATGGGTACTCAAAATTTTTTAATAAATTCAAATTAAATAAAATAAAAATTCTCTTTACTCTCTTCAATTTTGATGCCATAAGGTCTCCCTGCTGCGACGTCCAGATGCTCTGCAACAGTGATTTAAATAGCGATGCCTGTAATCTGCATGTCATACTGAATAATAGTATTATTTACTAACACAGCACACTCCATATGTGTGTTAGGACAAGGCAAAGTGTTCTACACCCCCTATTGAGGCTGTATGGTCTCCTCATGCTTCCGCCACCTCCACGCTGTGTCATTCAGCCACTATATGTTCTCCTCAAGCTGCTGTTGTTGCGGTTGTTGTTTTTAGGGGATACAGTGTATGACAGTATTATATTCTGGTGCATCTCCTTACTCACCCTCATTAATTGACGTTCAGATCACCATAAAGGGCTAGGAGCAGTGGCATAGCTATAGAGGTCACAACAGTCGCTATTGCAACCTGGTCTCTTAGCCAGGGGAGCCCACTGGGCCCCCCTTGCCACATTCACATGATGGCCGGCACCACCATCATGTCAATAAATCAATATGACAGCCGCTGCTACCAAACCTGTCCCTCCGGCAGCAGAGGAGTCTGTATGAGGACCTGGGGACAGCGTGGCAGCATCAGGACCTGGAATAGGTGGGAACAGCGCAGCGGCATCATTACGGCGTGATTCTCCCACCCCTGCCTTGCTGCATTATGTGAGTGGAGGAGGAGGGGCACGTATGGTGCCAAGTCCAGGAAGCCGTACCCCTCTCCTTCCATAGTGTAGCCTGACTGTCCGCTCATCCACCTGACCGCCCGCTCATCTGTCCGGCTGCTCGGCCGCCCGCCCACTCACCCGCTCACCAGCCCCGCCATTCAGTGTGGACCTTTCCCTTCCCACTGGCCAGCCGACCCCACTATCCCACCAGATAAAACTTAAAACACTCTGCAATATAAATGCACGGCTCTGCAGTGTGTAGTTGCGCAAATTGACATCCTCAGACACCTTACGCCAGTGATTTAGAAACCATGTTCCCTTCAGTTGTTGTAAAACTACAACTGGACAGACAAAGGTTGTTCGGGCATGCTGGGAGTTGTAGTTTTGCCACAGCTGGAGATGCCATGGTTGGAAAAACTGGCTTACAGTAAATGTCTTAACTTATAGAAAATAAAATATAAATATAATGTTTTATTATCATAAAACATTTTGTAATGATTAACATTAGGGTAGGGTCACAAGTAACAGATCCGCAGCGTATTTTACTCTGCGGATCCACCAATGACCCGAACCTATAGGGTGCCTCCAGCTGTTTTCCCCCTGTGTGCTGCTTGCAGCAGCAATCCGTAGTGTGGAAGAAGTAAAAAAGTATATCCGCACTCACCACCGGGATCGGCTGTCAGCGCTCCTAGATGGAGTAATCCAGGGGACCGAGACTGCAGAGACATTGTTTGCGCTCAGAGGCTATAACCAGTTATTTTGCGCATTCGCGCTTCATCCGGCCTTAAAGCGGTACTCCGGTGAAAACCTTTTGTTTTTTAATCAACTGGTGCCAGAAAGTTCAACAGATTTGTAAATTACTTCTACTAAAAAATCTTAATCCTTCCAGTACTTATTAGCTGCTAAATACTACATAGGAAATTATCTTCTTTTTTAAACACAGTGCTCTCTGCTGACATCATTACCACAGTGCTCTCTGCTGACATCTCTGTCCATTTTAGGAACTGTCCAGAGCAGCATATGTTTGCTATGGGGATTTTCTCCTACTCTGGACTGTTCTTAAAATGGACAGAGGTATCAGCAGAGAGCACTGTGGTCATGATGTCAGCAGAGAGCTCTATGTTCCAAAAAGAAAAGAATTTTCTCTGTAGTATTCAGCAGTTAATAAGTACTAGAAGGATTAAGATTTTTTTTTAATAGAAGTAATTTACAAATCTGTTTAACTTTCTGGCACCAGTTTATTTAAAAAAAAAGAAAGTTTTCCACCGGAGTACCGCTTTAAGGGTGCCAATCATTTTGTCCAGCCCATTTTTGGAGTTTGGTGTGACATTATGTCCAATTTGCTTTCGTTCCTCCCTTTTTTTGGTTTAGGTCCAATACACACAAAGGGAATAAACATGTCTAAAGCAAAACATGTGTTACTGCAATCCTTTTCTTTGAGAAATACTTCATTTTCTTGAAAAAAAAAATCAGGGGTGCCAACATTTACGGCCATGACTGTATGTGCTGTTACCTTAAATCTATGTTGCTAAGGAGAGTATGCAAGGTGAAGAGGTGGCTTATCAGTGACCAATGGGATCTCTCTAAACTATCCCCCTTATATAGTGAGGTCAGAGTTCAGCTCTCTCTCTTGAGCTCTAGCTCTTAGTGCTGAGCTGAGGTACAGTGAAGACAAGTCTGAGGAGTCTGTGGAGTGTTCCCGAAGGAGGCCTGAGGCTTGGTCCAGCAACCACACATCTACTTAAAGTTAACTCCTACACAAAGGATTAAAGTCAATGTCAACGGTAGGACCTAAACATAGTGGGGATTCTGCTGAAGTCTGGTCCAGTCCAAGTCAGTCAATTACTAAATTCAAGCGTGGCTGCATCAGTCACAATTGCAACTACAAGTCCCAGCAAGCCGATAAGCTTTCCTAAGTTAACCCTGCATCTCCTTAGTGCCTATCTGAACTGTATGGACTTTGTAACACCTTGTCTGCCTCAGTAAAGCATAACAGTTAACCATAACCTTGCGTCAGAGTGATTATTTGCTCTGTGCCTCGCACAGGTACAGCTGGTCTACCTTGGGTGGTGTATAGGTCAACCACACCCTGGCGTCATGAAGAGGTCAATACACACATTACCCTGTCCGACACCACCTATTCATGTTCTATGACGTTTCCCAGTGGGATGACTTTTCTCTGGATCATGTCTTCACACAGTGGCTGTGCTAAATCTCGTGCACCTGTAGGATGTGGAGGAGAACATATAAGGAGATTGATGGTGAGCTGTAATTTTTTGCCCTTTTTTCGTATATGAAGCGTCATACATTGTATAGTAGCCCTGCTGGGTTAGTGCAGTTCAGCTCCCATTGAAGTGAATGGGAGCTGAGCTGCAATAACCCAGCAGGGCCACCACACAATGTATGGAGCTGTCTACTTCTGACTCCTTTCTCTGTTTATATGCACATATAAACAGCTGATTGATGCTGGGTGTCAGACCCTCAGTGATTAGATATTCTGAGGTTTTTCTCTGCAGCCTCTAGTGATCACTAAACTGTCACTAAAGAACACAGTGAATACACCATTCAAACCCTAAAAGGAAGAAATTCGGAACAACCAGGACTCCTCCTGGAGTTGGTTACTCTGCCAGACTAATTTATTGGGAGAGAATTATCTTGGTAAAATGGAGAAGCCAATGGTCACTATGGTTGAGTTCCAATGGTCCTTTCTACAGATAGGAGATACTTCCAGAAGGTCAACCATCACTGCAGAACTCCCTTCTGCAAAGCCCTTCTGGAGCTTGCAAAAAACTCTCAGACTGTTAGAAACACGATACTCTGGCCTGATGAAGCATAAATTTATTTTTTGGGCTTCAATTCTCAGTTTCATGTCTAGAGGAAACCAGGCACTGTTCATCACATGCCCAATACCAATTCAGTGGCTAGGACAGGGAGACTGGTTAGGGTTGAGGGAAAGATAAATGGGGCCAAGGCAACACAGTAATGGCTTAGAAACAATGCAGTGAATGTCTTTAAGTGGCCCAACCAGAGCTTTGACTTGAGCCCAATCAAACATCTCTGGAGAGACCTGGAAAAGGTTGCTTCACTATATACATTGATCCTCCAAAATGTGAAATACAGTAATAATATATAATATATGTGACAGCCCAGAGGGAGTGCAAATCCCTCCCAAGGGGGAAACTTGTGGTATTGCTGAAGCTCGTAGTTCTTACATCGGTCACAGTCCAAATCACAAAGGTCTTAAAAAGGACCTATGGCCAGACCCCAAAAATGTAGATCTTTACACATCTTTTTACAGTTTTTTTTATATGCCTTCCCATTCCTGAGATATGAGGATTTATAGTTCGTCTGACAACTCAGTGAATCAGTCAGATGGGTGTGAACTTAAAGGGGTACTCCGCTGCCCTGCTTCCGGAAGTTTGTTGTTCGGAACGCTGTGTGCCGGCTTCCGTGTTCAGGGCCGCTCCTCGTGACGTCACGCCCCCCCCCCCCCCCCCTCAACGAAGGTCTATGGGAAGGGGGCGCGACGTCCATCACGCCCCCTTCCCATAGACTTTCGTTGAGGGGACAGGCGTGACATCATGAGGGTGGAGGGCGTGACATCACGAGGGGGGGCCCTGAACACGGTAGCCCGTACACATCGTTCGTAACAATAAACTTCCAGATGCTGGGGAGCGGAGCTCCGGAAGCAGGGCAGCGGAGTACCCCTTTAATTTTCATAATGTGAGGGAATATCATGTGATAGGTAGTATTGTACAGTCAAAGGGGGAGATTTATGGCAAACCTGTCCAGAGGAAAAGTTGCTGACTTGCCTATAGAAACCAATCAGATCGCTTCTTTCATTTTCCAGAGGCCTTTTCAAAAATGAAAGAAGCAATCTGATTGGTTGCTATGGGCAACTCAGCAACTTTTCCTCTGGACAGGTTTCGATAAATCTCCCCCAAAGTGTGTGTTACGCCGAGCGCTCCGGGTCCCCGCTCCTCCCCGGAGCGCTCGCTTCACTCTCCCCGCGGCAGCGCTCCGGTCACGTCCTCTGACCCGGGGCGCTGCGATTCCGCTGCCAGCCGGGATGCGATTCACGATGCGGGTAGCGCCCGCTCGCGATGCGCACCCCGGCTCCCCTACCTGACTCGTTCTCCGTCTGTTCTGTCCCGGCGCGCGCGGCCCCGCTCCCTAGGGCGCGCGCGCGCCGGGTCTCTGCGATTTAAAGGGCCACTGCGCCGCTGATTGGCGCAGTGGTTCCAATTAGTGTGTTCACCTGTGCACTTCCCTATATCACCTCACTTCCCCTGCACTCCCTTGCCGGATCTTGTTGCCTTAGTGCCAGCGAAAGCGTTCCTTGTGTGTTCCTTGCCTGTGTTTCCAGACCTTCTGCCGTTGCCCCTGACTACGATCCTTGCTGCCTGCCCCGACCTTCTGCTACGTCCGACCTTGCTTTTGCCTACTCCCTTGTACCGCGCCTATCTTCAGCAGCCAGAGAGGTGAGCCGTTGCTAGTGGATACGACCTGGTCACTACCGCCGCAGCAAGACCATCCCGCTTTGCGGCGGGCTCTGGTGAAAACCAGTAGTGGCTTAGAACCGGTCCACTAGCACGGTCCACGCCAATCCCTCTCTGGCACAGAGGATCCACTACCTGCCAGCCGGCACCGTGACAGTAGATCCGGCCATGGATCCCGCTGAAGTTCCTCTGCCAGTTGTCGCTGACCTCACCACGGTGGTCGCCCAGCAGTCACAACAGATAGCGCAACAAGGCCAACAGCTGTCTCAACTGACCGTTATGCTACAACAGTTACTACCACAGCTTCAGCAGTCATCTCCTCCGCCAGCTCCTGCACCTCCTCCGCAGCGAGTGGCCGCTCCTGGGATACGCTTATCCTTGCCGGATAAATTTGATGGGGACTCTAAGTTTTGCCGTGGCTTTCTTTCCCAATGTTCCCTGCATCTGGAGATGATGTCGGACCTGTTTCCCACTGAAAGGTCTAAGGTGGCTTTCGTAGTCAGCCTTCTGTCCGGAAAAGCCCTGTCATGGGCCACACCGCTCTGGGACCGCAATGACCCCGTCACTGCCTCTGTACACTCCTTCTTCTCGGAAATCCGAAGTGTCTTTGAGGAACCTGCCCGAGCCTCTTCTGCTGAGACTGCCCTGTTGAACCTGGTCCAGGGTAATTCTTCCGTTGGCGAGTATGCCGTACAATTCCGTACTCTTGCTTCAGAATTGTCCTGGAATAATGAGGCCCTCTGCGCGACCTTCAAAAAAGGCCTATCCAGCAACATTAAAGATGTTCTGGCCGCACGAGAAATTCCTGCTAATCTACATGAACTTATTCACCTAGCCACTCGCATTGACATGCGTTTTTCCGAAAGGCGTCAGGAACTCCGCCAAGATATGGACTCTGTTCGCACGAGGCGTTTCTTCTCCTCGGCTCCTCTCTCCTCTGGTCCCCTGCAATCTGTTCCTGTGCCTCCCGCCGTGGAGGCTATGCAGGTCGACCGGTCTCGCCTGACACCTCAAGAGAGGACACGACGCCGTATGGAGAACCTCTGCCTGTACTGTGCTAGTACCGAACACTTCCTGAGAGATTGTCCTATCCGTCCTCCCCGCCTGGAAAGACGTACGCTGACTCCGCACAAACGTGAGACAGTCCTTGATGTCTACTCTGCTTCTCCACGTCTTACTGTGCCTGTGCGGATGTCTGCCTCTGCCTTCTCCTTCTCTACAGTGGCCTTCTTGGACTCTGGATCTGCAGGAAATTTTATTTTGGCCTCTCTCGTCAACAGGTTCAACATCCCGGTGACCAGTCTCGCCAGACCCCTCTACATCAATTGTGTAAATAATGAAAGATTGGACTGTACCATACGTTTCCGCACGGAGCCCCTTCTTATGAGCATCGGATCTCATCATGAGAGGATTGAACTTTTGGTCCTCCCCAATTGCACCTCGGAAATTCTCCTTGGACTTCCCTGGCTTCAACTTCATTCCCCTACCCTGGATTGGTCCACTGGGGAGATCAAGAGTTGGGGGTCCTCTTGTTCCAAGAACTGTCTAAAACCGGTTCCCAGTAACCCTTGCCGTAACTCTGTGGTTCCTCCAGTAACCGGTCTCCCTAAGGCCTATATGGACTTCGCGGATGTTTTCTGCAAAAAACAAGCTGAGACTCTACCTCCTCACAGGCCTTATGATTGCCCTATCGACCTCCTCCCGGGCACTACTCCACCCCGGGGCAGAATTTATCCTCTCTCTGCCCCAGAGACTCTTGCCATGTCCGAATACGTCCAGGAGAATCTAAAAAAGGGCTTTATCCGTAAATCCTCCTCTCCTGCCGGAGCCGGATTTTTCTTTGTGTCCAAAAAAGATGGCTCCCTACGTCCTTGCATTGACTACCGCGGTCTTAATAAAATCACGGTTAAGAACCGCTACCCCTTACCCCTCATCTCTGAACTCTTTGATCGCCTCCAAGGTGCCCACATCTTCACTAAATTGGACTTAAGAGGCGCCTATAACCTCATCCGCATCAGAGAGGGGGACGAGTGGAAAACGGCATTTAACACCAGAGATGGACACTTTGAGTATCTGGTCATGCCCTTTGGACTGTGCAACGCCCCTGCCGTCTTCCAAGACTTTGTCAATGAAATTTTTCGTGATCTGTTATACTCCTGTGTTGTTGTATATCTGGACGATATCCTAATTTTTTCTGCCAATCTAGAAGAACACCGCCAGCATGTCCGTATGGTTCTTCAGAGACTTCGTGACAACCAACTCTATGCCAAAATTGAGAAATGTCTGTTTGAATGCCAATCTCTTCCTTTTCTAGGATATTTGGTCTCTGGCCAGGGACTACAGATGGATCCAGACAAACTCTCTGCCGTCTTAGATTGGCCACGCCCCTCCGGACTCCGTGCTATCCAACGCTTTTTGGGGTTCGCCAATTATTACAGGCAATTTATTCCACATTTTTCTACCATTGTGGCTCCTATCGTGGCTTTAACCAAAAAAAATGCTGATCCCAAGTCCTGGCCTCCTCAAGCAGAAGACGCCTTTAAACGACTCAAGTCTGCCTTTTCTTCGGCTCCCGTCCTCTCCAGACCTGACCCTTCCAAACCCTTCCTATTCGAGGTTGATGCCTCCTCAGTGGGAGCTGGAGCTGTTCTTCTACAAAAAAATTCTTCCGGGCATGCTGTCACTTGTGGTTTTTTTTCTAGGACCTTCTCTCCAGCGGAGAGGAACTACTCCATCGGGGATCGAGAGCTTCTAGCCATTAAATTAGCACTTGAGGAATGGAGGCATCTGCTGGAGGGATCAAGTTCTCCTGTTATTATCTACACCGACCACAAGAATCTCTCCTACCTCCAGTCTGCCCAACGGCTGAATCCTCGCCAGGCCCGGTGGTCTCTGTTCTTTGCCCGATTTAATTTTGAGATTCACTTTCGTCCTGCCGATAAGAACATTAGGGCCGATGCTCTCTCTCGTTCCTCGGATGCCTCAGAAGTTGAACTCTCTCCGCAACACATCATTCCACCTGACTGCCTGATCTCCACTTCTCCTGCCTCCATCAGGCAGACTCCTCCAGGAAAGACCTTTGTTTCTCCTCGCCAACGCCTCGGAATCCTCAAATGGGGTCACTCCTCCCATCTCGCAGGTCATGCGGGTATCAAGAAATCTGTGCAACTCATCTCCCGCTTCTATTGGTGGCCGACTCTGGAGACGGATGTTGTGGACTTTGTGCGAGCCTGCACTATCTGTGCCCGGGATAAGACTCCTCGCCAGAAGCCCGCTGGTTTTCTTCATCCTCTGCCTGTCCCCGAACAGCCTTGGTCTCTGATTGGTATGGATTTTATTACTGATTTACCCCCTTCCCGTGGCAACACTGTTATTTGGGTGGTCGTTGATCGATTCTCCAAAATGGCACATTTCATCCCTCTTCCTGGTCTTCCTTCTGCGCCTCAGTTGGCTAAACAATTTTTTGTACACATTTTTCGTCTTCACGGGTTGCCTACGCAGATTGTCTCGGATAGAGGCGTCCAATTCGTGTCTAAATTCTGGAGGGCTCTCTGTAAACAACTCAAGATTAAATTAAATTTTTCTTCTGCATATCATCCCCAGTCCAATGGACAAGTAGAAAGGATTAACCAGATCTTGGGTGATTATTTGCGACATTTTGTTTCCTCCCGCCAGGATGACTGGGCAGATCTCCTCCCATGGGCCGAATTCTCGTATAACTTCAGGGTCTCTGAGTCTTCCTCCAAATCCCCATTTTTCGTGGTGTACGGCCGTCACCCTCTTCCCCCCCTCCCTACTCCCTTGCCCTCTGGTCTGCCCGCTGTGGATGAAATTTCTCGTGACCTTTCCATCATATGGAGAGAGACCCAAAATTCTCTCTTACAGGCTTCATCACGCATGAAGAAGTTCGCGGATAAGAAAAGAAGAGCTCCCCCCGTTTTTTCCCCTGGAGACAAGGTATGGCTCTCCGCTAAATATGTCCGCTTCCGTGTCCCTAGCTACAAGTTGGGACCACGCTATCTTGGTCCTTTCAAAATTTTGTGTCAAATTAATCCTGTCTCTTATAAACTTCTTCTTCCTCCCTCTCTTCGTATCCCTAATGCCTTTCACGTCTCTCTTCTCAAACCACTCATCCTCAACCGTTTTTCTCCCAAATCTGTTCCTCCCACTCCTGTTTCCGGCTCCTCGGACATCTTCTCGGTCAAAGAAATTTTAGCTGCCAAAAAGGTCAGAGGGAAAAATTTTTTTTTAGTGGACTGGGAGGGTTGTGGTCCTGAAGAGAGATCCTGGGAACCTGAGGACAACATCCTAGACAAAAGTCTGCTCCTCAGGTTCTCAGGCTCTAAGAAGAGGGGGAGACCCAAGGGGGGGGGTACTGTTACGCCGAGCGCTCCGGGTCCCCGCTCCTCCCCGGAGCGCTCGCTTCACTCTCTCCGCGGCAGCGCTCCGGTCACGTCCTCTGACCCGGGGCGCTGCGATTCCGCTGCCAGCCGGGATGCGATTCGCGATGCGGGTAGCGCCCGCTCGCGATGCGCACCCCGGCTCCCCTACCTGACTCGCTCTCCGTCTGTTCTGTCCCGGCGCGCGCGGCCCCGCTCCCTAGGGCGCGCGCGCGCCGGGTCTCTGCGATTTAAAGGGCCACTGCGCCGCTGATTGGCGCAGTGGTTCCAATTAGTGTGTTCACCTGTGCACTTCCCTATATCACCTCACTTCCCCTGCACTCCCTTGCCGGATCTTGTTGCCTTAGTGCCAGTGAAAGCGTTCCTTGTGTGTTCCTTGCCTGTGTTTCCAGACCTTCTGCCGTTGCCCCTGACTACGATCCTTGCTGCCTGCCCCCGACCTTCTGCTACGTCCGACCTTGCTTTTGCCTACTCCCTTGTACCGCGCCTATCTTCAGCAGCCAGAGAGGTGAGCCGTTGCTAGTGGATACGACCTGGTCACTACCGCCGCAGCAAGACCATCCCGCTTTGCGGCGGGCTCTGGTGAAAACCAGTAGTGGCTTAGAACCGGTCCACTAGCACGGTCCACGCCAATCCCTCTCTGGCACAGAGGATCCACTACCTGCCAGCCGGCACCGTGACAGTGTGTAACTTTAAGGATGGTGTATGCCTTATACACAATTCCTGATTATATGACCCCACACATCACTTCCATTATTTAAAGGGGTATTCCAAGCCAAAACTTTTTTATATATATCAACTGGCTCCGGAAAGTAAAACAGATTTGTAAATTACTTCTATTAAAAAATCTTAATCCTTCCAATAGTTATCAGCTGCTGAAGATGAGTTGTTGTTTTCTGTCTAACTGCTCAATGATGACTCACGTCCTGGGAGCTGTGCAGTTTCTAACGGGATATTCTCCCGTCATGCACAGCTCCCGGGACGTGACATCATCATTGAGCAGTTAGACAGAAAACTTCAGAAGCTAATAACTATTGGAAGGATTAAGATTTTTTAATAGAAGTCATTTACAAATCTGTTTTACTTTCCGGAGCCAGTTGATATATATAAAAAAAGGTTTTGCCTGGAATACCCCTTTAAATTAAAGGGGCTATCACATTAAGAAAAATAGAACAAACGGATGCATCATGTGAAATTAAGCATATATCAAATGTACAATCATTTCTGAATATGTCATGTTTGAGAGATATAAGGTTACTAATCCCTCAAATGCCTGCTTTGTTCTGATAACTGTTGCGCCCTTGATTACAACTAGTGATGAGCGGCATATGCCATATTCGAATTTGTGATATTTCGCAAATATATGGATGAATATTCGTCCTATATTCCTGAAATTTGCATATTTGACATATTCGCGGTTATTTTCACTTTGCTTAAATGCACATGTGCATATTCGCATGCGTGTATGCGCATGTGGATAACTATCTACCTATCTATCTATATTATCTATCTATCCATCTATCTATCTCCTAATATTCTTGGTCTATACAGAAGTGATAATGGGTCTAATACATTTTTAATTTTGAATATTGTCATGTTATATTCGCGAATATCGTCACTATCTCTCTACCTATCAAATTTTAGTGACGATATTCATGAATATGAGGATTTTTGCGAATATTCGCTCTCCAGTCTAATACAGTAAATAGTATAGGAGCCTTCTTTAGACCACAAGCTCGAAGCAGGGAGGGATGAGATCTCTGTGATGTGTTCTGTGTGAAAAAAAAATTATGATTATTCGTCATTACGAATATATAGCGCTATATTTGCGGATATGCGAATATGCAAAATTCGCAATAAATATTCGAATTGCGAATATTCGCGCTCAACACTAGTTACAACCCACTGAGGTGGTCACACATGATCAGTTCAACTACAATTGAGAAAGGAAACCAGGAAGTGATCAGATTTATGAGGAAGAAGAATGCTATAAGGATGTATGGTATGTTACAGAAAAACAGCACATTTGTCCTTCTTTACAAATATGTATGTGGTTCACTGCTAATTTTACCAATTTTCCTTATCAAGAAACGTATCAAGAAACTGTAAAAAGGCAATTTAATGCTAATGCAATCTCATTTGTTTAGGTTGGTCCTGTTTAAACAAAAGAAAAAAAAAAAGCAGACAAGTGCTCCTATTGTGATATCATTGGAAGAAAGGTGCAGATAAAATATGCTCCACACCCCTCCCAGGTGGATGACACTCATTTGGACTGGTTGTTGACAAGGTGGCACAATACTCACAAATGCAATTCCCTCACAGGGGCAAACACAGACAGCATAGGGCCCCTGTGCAAAGAACATGCCTGCCCCTCCCCCCCCCCCCCCCTATCTATCTATGAGATAGATAGATAGATAGATAGATAGATATGAGATAGATAGATATGAGATAGATAGATAGATATGAGATAGATAGATAGATAGATAGATAGATATGAGATAGATAGATATGAGATAGATAGATAGATAGATAGATAGATATGAGATAGATAGATATGAGATAGATAGATAGATAGATAGATAGATATGAGATAGATAGATAGATAGATAGATATGAGATATATAGATATGAGATAGATAGATAGATAGATAGATATGAGATAGATAGATTTGAGATAGATAGATATGAGAGATAGCTAGATATGAGATAGATAGATATGAGATAGATAATGAGATAAATAGATATGAGATGGATAGATAGATAGATATGAGATAGATAGATAGATAGATATTAGATAGATATGAGATAGTTAGCTATGAGATAGATAGATATGAGGTAGATAGATATGAGATAGATAGATAGATATGAGATAGATAGATAGATAGATAGATATTAGATAGATATGAGATAGATATGAGATAGATATGAGATAGATAGATATGAGATAGATATATATGAGATAGAAAGATATGAAATAGATAGATAGATAGATAGATAGATATGAGATGGATATAGATAGATAGATATGGAATAGATAGATAGATAGAAAGATAGATATGAGATGGATATGAGATAGATAGATAGATAGATAGAAAGTTCATATAAATCCGCAGCACACAGGTCCAATGTGGTGAAAAAGAAAAAACTTTATTCCATCATGTGAATGTCATACAGCGACATTTCTGCTGGCTCTCCCAGCCTTTCTCAAGCTCGGGAGCTTGAGAAAGGCTGGGAGAGTGGGGATCGGGACACTGGGAGAGTGGGGATCGGGACAAATGTCCTGGATCCTCATCAGCTGCACCTCTCTCTCAAGGGGGCCCTTGGCCAGTGCCTGAGGGCCCATGTGTAGTGGGGGGCCCCTGTGCAGCTGAACATGCTGCACATGTGATTTGTCCGCCCCTGTTCCCTCATGTCCGAACTGTTGAGTCCTTCAAAATGTCTTGCAGAGGTCTAGCTTGATCTTGTAGTAGAAATAAATATATCTCAGCCCAGGGACATTGGATCCTTTCTTTGGTAGTGCTGTTCTTTACACCAGAGGGCTCTTCCAGGATTGTTTCTCAGCCTCTGTCCTTCTATGAGCTGTGATATGATGTATATCATATATAGTATATGTGGCCACCCGGAGGGAGGGCAGATCCCTCCAGAGGGGTGGGGGGGTGGGATGGTTTTGCTGAGGCTTATGGTCCTCACATTGGTCATGGACCCACAAAGTTCACAGTGGGAAGAGGGCTTCACACTGCCTGAACTGACACAGCGATAGGGTGAAGGTGGAGTGGTTGCACTAAAGATGGGTATCTGTAGTTCCTCCTGGTTCACTATTGAGCATATGTCCTAGCTAATGGTGTTTTGGGTGCCCTTGGTGGTTGTGACCAAAAAGGAAAGCCAGATACAAGTGTCTGTGGTGTCTCAGTACTGGAGTTCATCCTGTCAGGTAAACATTGCTTCAAGAACCTGCAATAGGCCCTGCTGCTCAGGTGATGCTTTAATATTTGTTATGATCTTTGTCTGTTAATTTATGTTGTGTTGCACTGTACCTTTAAGAAATGTACAGCATATCTGTGATGCCGTAGGATGCAGAGTACCCATGTGACCCTGATTGCCCAATGGGAGCCCCTCCCCCTTAGCCCTAGCTAGGTCATATATAGTGTAAGGGGGAGGAGCTATTCAGTGTAGTTTTTAGTTTCAGTTCATCTGTGTGCAGAGCTGAGTGTGAGCTGCAGTGTGAAGAAGAGACAGCAGGAGTGTGAGGTGATCTATGAGAAGCCTAAAACAAATCTTCAAGGAAGCGGACGCGCCATTCTGCAAGTGTTCCCCACCCAGAAGGATTCATGGACTCCAATTTGTGAGCATAATACCCGGTGAGTCGAAAGGCCACACAGAGATAGTTAATACCCTGGTGGTGTAGCGTTAATTGGATATTATCAGAACCCTAGTCAGCATGGGAGGCCTCAGCATTAAAGGGGTACTCCAGTGAAAAGCTTTTTTCTTTTAAATCAACTGGGGGCAGAAAGTTAAACATATTTTTTAAATTACTTCTATTAAAAAATCTTAATCCTTCCAGTACTTATTAGCTGCTGAACGCTACAGAGGAAATTCCTTTCTTTTTGGAACACTGATGACATCACGAGCACAGTGCTCTCTGCTGACATCTCTATCCATTTCAGCAACCATGCATAGCAGATGTATGCTAAGGGCAGCATGGTGGCTCAGTGGTTAGCACTGCTGCCTTGCAGTGCTGGGGACTTGGGTTCAAATCCCACTAAGGACAACAATAAATAAAGCGTTATTATTATTATAATAACGTCAGCAGAGAGAACTATGTTCGTGATGTCATCAGAGAGATTCCCAAAAGAAAAGAATTTCCTCTGTAGTATTCAGCAGCCAATAAGTACAGGAAGGATTAAGATTTTTCAATAGAAGTAATTTACAAATATGTTTAACTTTCTGCCACCAGTTGATTTAAAAGAAAAAAGGTTTTCACCGGAGTACCCCTTTAAGTCTAATGTCTCAAGTAAAATACTACAAGTCACAGCAAGTCTACAGGGCTCCCAAGGGTTACACTGCATCTCCTCTACTCTAATCTGCGCTTTGAGGATTGTAACATCTACTCCTGCCTCAGTAAAAACAGTTATCCATAACCTGGCATCGGTGTATTTATTATCCCACGCCTGGCCCAGGAGAAGCTGTCCTAACCTCAGAACCGTGTAGGTTAACAGTGCCCTGTGTCACAAAGGGATACATTTCACCACCCGAGCCACCATCTTGCATCACAGACAGTAACACTAGTGCTCCATCACATGTAACTTCATTTTACTGCTAATCAAAAGAGATCTATCATAATGGAGACACAGTTTTTGTACAAGCAGGTTTTGTTGTGGCTGGTGCCAGGTTACCCACGGTGTCCTAGGGTCTCGGGAGCTGGTCCTTATTTACTCTAATCCTTCTTATTTAGCCCTATGGCTTTCTATCTAAGGGAATGCTATCAATTGCTTTTTCTCAGTAGTAGTTATTTGATCACAGCCAAGCTCAGAGGTAGAAAAAAAAAACTTGTCTCACTGGTACTGCAGTTCCCAATAGAGGGGTGCAGATCTGAAGAAAGCTGACTTACAGTACTTTAAGCCTTGCTTGGTACATAACTGTTAAAATAGCATGAAAAATGCAAATAGTACAAATCAGTATAAAACATTCGATATATAATAAAGGCATATAAAGAATATGGCATGTAATACAAAAAAACAAAATAGAGGCCCAGCAGGCATCACTGTGGGACTCTGCACATAAACAGTACAAGTGATTAGCTTCAAGCTGTACCTCATTGAATGGAATACAGTATATAAAGGTACTTACACTATTGCCAGACATATAGCCATAATGGGAGATGCAATAAAGTGCCTAAGATGACACCAAAACAGCCCGATTTTCTGCACAGCCTTCGTCCTCTGCAATCGTAGCCAATGGGGGAGATTTATCAAAACCTGTGCAGAGGAAAAGGTAAGCAGTTGCGCATAGCGACCAATTGGATTGTTCCTTTAATTTTTCAGAGGCCTTTTTTTTTTTCAAATAAAAGAAGGGTTCTGAATGTTGCTATGGGCAACTGGTCAACATTTCCTTTGCTCAGGTTTTGAGAAATCTCCACCTATGTGTCTATAAGTCACATGAGTAACAGAAAGCTTGTCTAGTGTCCTGATCTTATAGCCTTGTTTATACATTCTTGGAGAACCCTATTATAGTGTCAATACTGGATTATAGATTGCTATAAGCCCTAAGGGTCTATTCACACGGCAGAATTTCCACACATCCGCACCAATTCCACTTCAGCATTCATTTCGGTGGTTTCTGGCTTGTGTGAATTTTGTGCGGAATCGGTGCAGAATGGAACTGAGGAGTGGGAATGGGGGTGCGGAATCCAATGTAAGTCTATTGGGCTTTAATTTGAGGCAGAATCCACATGCGGAATCTGTGCGGAATTCCGCATGCAGAAATTTTGTTGAGTGAATAGACCCTAACTCCAAAGCCCTAGCCCCATAAAATAAATGTCTTTTATGACTTGGATACATGCTCTGAAAGGTTTTACATAATATGAAAGGTTTTTTCTTGACAGCATCCAGGAACATAATGAAATAAATATTTATGTCAATATATTTTCTCTCAATATTCATTGCTAATAACTGCTGAGAAGAATATTTCACCATTAGTATATTACCCTCTGAGTCCCAGCGAGCACAGCACAGCAGAGTGTGTTCTCTGAGCATAAGTGCCCATCCCTCCCAGTGTTTTGGGGATGAGAAGCAAGGCAAGCTGTTTATGCGGCTCTGTGGCAAACTGTGGGAAGGAGCTCAGGCTGCGATAATGACACTTATGTGTCGTTTCAGCAAGATCCCTGCCTGGGAGTGCATTGTAATGCATTATTGCAGACGTTTCTACGGTACAGAATAGAGCAAGCAATCACTGGTCCATTTTATTCTCCACCGCAGATAGATATAAAATCCTATCAGAGGTATGTCCATGAGGGGTAGTGGATGTGAAATATCTTTGCTTTTGCTAGCAATGTACGTTTCAAGATTTAAGTTTAGCAGTTGTTAGTGCCACATGGGCTTATTTGTGTTTATGTGTATTTTTGCTAAATTTACCATTTAAAGGGTACCTCTCATCAAAAAAACTTTTGATATATTATAGATTAATGTATGCAGAATAACTTTACAATTGCATGTTATTGAAAAATATGCTTCTTTCTATTTAATTTTCCACTTTGAAGAAATGACCACTAGGGGTCTCCCTACCAGTCCTGGCAGCAAGCATTTCAGACTCATGCTGGAGTCCTAAACACTACGAGCTGCCAGTCTGCTTTGTTCACAAAGGAGAACACTCAGAGCTGCCAGCCTGCTTTGTTCACAGCCTGTTTGGCTGTGAACAAAGCAGGCTGGCAGCTCTGAGTGTTTAGGACTCCAGCATGAGTCAGAAATGCTTGCTGACAGGACTGATCGGGAAAAATACAATAGAAAGAAGCATAGTTTTCATTAACATGCTATTGGAAAGTTATTCAACATTCATTAATCTAAAATATATCAAAAGTTTATTTGATGAGAGGTGACCTTTAAGGGCATAAGACGTAAATGTACATCCTGATGAGATGAGACTGAACACACCAGGACGTACATTTACGTCTTGTACATGAAGCGAGCACAGGAGCTGCACTCGCTTCATGCACGGCAGGTCCAATCGCGCTGATGTCTGCCATTTACCCCCTTAGATGCTATGATCAATACTAATCACGGCATGTGCAGTAATGTGGCGCTTCTAATGCCTGATCAGATAATCAGCGGCACAAACAAGGTGATACGATCAGCCAAGATGGTGGATGGAGGTCCCCTCACCTGCCTCCACCACTCTCCCAGGGTTCTCTTCTTCTCTGCTCTGCATTCTAGCAGACAGAGAACAAGATTGCTGATTATACTGATCAGTACTATGCCTAAGCATAGCACTAAATAGTATTAGCAATCTAATGAATGCTATAAATAGTCCCCTATGTGGACACAATTTTTTTTTTAATAAATGATAAAAAAAGTTTTCAAAAATGTGAAAAAGGCCCTCCCCAATAAAAATTTTAATCACTATTTTTTCCATTTTACCTGTTACGCCTAGCGCTCCGGGTCCCCGCTCCTCCCCGGAGCGCTCACGGCGTCTCTCTCCCCGCAGCGCCCCGGTCAGTCCCGCTGACCGGGAGCGCTGCACTGTCATGGCCGTCGGGGATGCGATTCGCACAGCGGGACGCGCCCGCTCGCGAATCGCATCCCAGGTCACTTACCCGTCCCGGTCCCCTGCTGTCATGTGCTGGCGCGCGCGGCTCCGCTCTCTAGGGCGCGCGCGCGCCAGCTCTCTGCGACTTAAAGGGCCAGCGCACCAATGATTGGTGCCTGGCCCAATTAGCTTAATTGGCTCCCATCTGCTCCCTGCCTTTATCTGACCTCCTCCCATGCACTCCCTTGCCGGATCTTGTTGCCTTGTGCCAGTGAAAGCGTTTAGTGTGTCCAAAGCCTGTGTACCTGAACTTCTGCTACCCATCCTGACTACGAACCTTGCCGCCTGCCCCCGACCTTCTGCTACGTCTGACCTTGCCTCTGCCTAGTCCTTCTGTCCCACGCCTTCTCAGCAGTCAGCGAGGTAGAGCCGTTGCTAGTGGATACGACCTGGTTGCTACTGCCGCAGCAAGACCATCCCGCTTTGCGGCGGGCTCTGGTGAAAACCAGTAGCCTCTTAGAACCGGTCCACTAGCACGGTCCACGCCAATCCCTCGCTGACACAGAGGATCCACTACCTGGAAGCCGAATCGTGACAGTAGATCCGGCCATGGATCCCGCTGAGGTGCCGCTGCCAAGTCTCGCTGATCTTCCCACGGTGGTCGCTCAGCAATCGCAGCAGATTGCCCAACAAGGACAGCAGCTGTCGCAGTTGACCGCCATGTTACAGCAACTTCTGCCTCTGCTACAGCAGCAACCATCTCCTCCGCCAGCTCCTGCACCTCCTCCGCAGCGAGTGGCCGCTCCTAGCCTCCGCTTGTCCCTGCCGGACAAATTTGATGGGGACTCTAAACTCTGCCGTGGATTTTTGTCTCAGTGTTCCCTGCATATGGAGATGTTGTCGGACTTGTTTCCTACAGAACGGTCTAAGGTGGCGTTCGTAGTAAGCCTTCTTTCAGGAAAGGCCTTGTCTTGGGCCACACCGCTCTGGGACCGCAATGATCCTGCCACAGCCACAGTCCAGTCCTTCTTCGCTGAAGTCCGAAGTGTCTTTGAGGAACCTGCCCGAGCCTCTTCTGCTGAGACTGCCTTGCTGAACCTGGTCCAGGGTAATTCTTCCGTTGGCGAGTACGCCATACAATTCCGTACTCTTGCTTCTGAACTATCCTGGAATAACGAGGCTCTCTGCGCGACCTTTAAAAAAGGCCTATCCAGTCGCATCAAGGATGTGCTGGCCGCACAAGAGATTCCTGCCAACCTCCAAGAACTCATCCATTTGGCTACCCGCATTGACATGCGTTTTTCTGAGCGACACCAAGAGCTCCGCCAGGAAAAAGACTTAGATCTCTGGGCACCTCTCCCACAGCATCCTTTGCAGTCTACGCCTGGGCCTCCCGCCGAGGAGGCCATGCAAGTGGATCGGTCTCGCCTGACCCAGGAAGAGAGGAATCGCCGTAGAGAAGAAAATCTCTGTCTGTACTGTGCCAGTACCGAGCATTTCTTGGTGGATTGCCCTATCCGTCCTCCACGCCTGGGAAACGCACGCACGCACCCAGCTCACGTGGGTGTGGCATCTCTTGGTTCTAAGTCTTCTTCTCCACGTCTCACGGTGCCCGTGCGGATTTCTCCTACAGCCAACTCCTCCCTCTCAGCCGTGGCCTGCTTGGACTCTGGTGCCTCCGGGAATTTTATTTTGGAGTCCTTTGTTAATAAATTCAGCATCCCGGTGACCCGTCTCGTCAAACCGCTCTACATTTCCGCGGTCAACGGAGCCAGATTGGACTGCACCGTGCGTTACCGCACAGAACCCCTCCTGATGTCTATCGGACCCCACCACGAAAGGATTGAGTTCTTCATTCTCCCCAACTGTACCTCTGAGGTCCTCCTCGGTCTGCCATGGCTCCGGCTTCATTCCCCCACCCTTGATTGGACCACCGGGGAGATAAAGAACTGGGACTCTGCCTGCCATAGGAAGTGCCTCTCCCCCCCTCCCAGTCCCGTCAGGCAAACCTCTGTGCCTCCTCATGGCCCCCGTCCTGGTGTCACACTGCCCCGTGCCAGGCTTCGCCCTCTGCCCTCCCTCCCCATTCCCACTCCTGCTGTACTGCCTGCCGTTGAGGAAACCCTCCATTCTTTCCCGGTGTCCTCATCCCAGGGGAGGCAGTTACCGGTCAAAGAAAAGGGGAGACCTAAGGGGGGGGGTACTGTTACGCCTAGCGCTCCGGGTCCCCGCTCCTCCCCGGAGCGCTCACGGCGTCTCTCTCCCCGCAGCGCCCCGGTCAGTCCCGCTGACCGGGAGCGCTGCACTGTCATGGCCGTCGGGGATGCGATTCGCACAGCGGGACGCGCCCGCTCGCGAATCGCATCCCAGGTCACTTACCCGTCCCGGTCCCCTGCTGTCATGTGCTGGCGCGCGCGGCTCCGCTCTCTAGGGCGCGCGCGCGCCAGCTCTCTGCGACTTAAAGGGCCAGCGCACCAATGATTGGTGCCTGGCCCAATTAGCTTAATTGGCTCCCATCTGCTCCCTGCCTTTATCTGACCTCCTCCCATGCACTCCCTTGCCGGATCTTGTTGCCTTGTGCCAGTGAAAGCGTTTAGTGTGTCCAAAGCCTGTGTACCTGAACTTCTGCTACCCATCCTGACTACGAACCTTGCCGCCTGCCCCCGACCTTCTGCTACGTCTGACCTTGCCTCTGCCTAGTCCTTCTGTCCCACGCCTTCTCAGCAGTCAGCGAGGTAGAGCCGTTGCTAGTGGATACGACCTGGTTGCTACTGCCGCAGCAAGACCATCCCGCTTTGCGGCGGGCTCTGGTGAAAACCAGTAGCCTCTTAGAACCGGTCCACTAGCACGGTCCACGCCAATCCCTCGCTGACACAGAGGATCCACTACCTGGAAGCCGAATCGTGACATTACCCCCAAGAAAACATAATTTTTTTATAAACATATTTAATATCAGCGTGTGTATATGTCCGAACTATCAAAATAAAATTTTAATGATCCCGTCACATTCCAAAAAATATATAAATATAAAAAGTAATTAAAAAGTCACATATATGTCAAATTGTTAAAGTGATAAAAGGAGCCCTCGTATAAGAAAAAAATTAGAAAAGGGGTAAAATTAGGGCAATTTTAGACATATTTATTTTGTTAAAAAAAAATAAAAGTTTTAGCTTTACCAACAGGTTATTGCGGTTACATTGATGACAGTTTTCCTTTAATCTGTGGATAGAGCTTGGAATACAAACTAATGACTGCTGATTACCAAACAGCATAGAAAGGATTTTCTGTATTTTTAATTGGAAACTAAATCTTACTTTTCAAGAGTTCTCCTTTAACTATTATTTCACTTTCCGTTTTTACTTTGAGGATTGTCAACTATAAGTTGCAGATCTGCTGTGCGGGAAAATCAGCGTGCTGCACAAATGGTGCGTCAGATTCATCGAGTACTGGAGCAGAAAAAACTCAAATCAAATTTAGTGTCAGGGAAGTGCATAACACATGCACCATAAAAAGTAAAATTCACCCAAAAAAATGCAGTGTGTCCCAATTACCAACAAAATATCATCTCTGTGTCCTATATGGACACAACAACTGGGCCCAGTGATCACAACTTGTTTGTTATTATTACTATGTAATGTCGATGAGGAATGCTGAGCTAGATGGTGCCTGCCTTCATACTAGGACATCCCCTAATTCTTACACAGAAATCCTTCCTACACATTTCTGTCACCAGTGTCGGTGATGTCATCAGGGGAGCTATAAGTGGTAAACCTACAGGTTTAAAATGTTAAAATATTTTGACACGTCAGTCCTTTTACTTGGAGCCAAAACTCAAGTCACCTGTTGTAGTATTTGCACAACAGTGCCAGAAGGTGAGCCTCTGCTCCTGCATCTATTGCACATTTTTATATCTAGATATGGTTGTTTGGTCTTCACTCCTTGAATCTTTAGTTCATTTATACTGAACAATGGATCTTCATAGAGCCCCATTGCTTCCTAATCAACTCTTACTCCTTAAGTTTGACCTGAAGCTTCAGGGCCAATTTTGAAATCTGTTTCAGCGCTCCTCACCTATCATGGGCCCTTTATTATACTGGTGTACAATAATGTGGCAGAGGGACATTTGGCAACACATGGGCACTATGGCCTGGTAGCATTAGTATCATATACCTTATGTAGAGGGACAGGTTAAAATATTCCCACTGTGCATATCCTGCCTATAAATGCTGGAGGCCCCATATATGAGGACCAGGCATGTCATTTAGAAGCAGTTCACGTATGCATGCTCCCTATGCTGATTTACATCCAGGACCAAATACACATGGTTTAAGAGTGAACAAAGACAATGTATGTTTCTTTGAGGCTCAATTAAAGACGGCTGCTCAGCAACAGTACAAAGCAGCTCCGGGTTGCATAATAGGGGCTGTTGGGGCACCACATAAACAAGAGACTAAGCCCCTTGTAAACCTTAATCTTTAATAAGTATTACATGTTTTTGAGGTAATGTTTAGAGTTGCAAGACATTCCAGTCTGTCTGTGTAATAACGCTTCAGTAATGTTACATTATATTCTGTTATTTAAGCTTCATATTCATGGATTGCAGAATTCTCAGATTTTATAGATAATATCAGGGTCTGACTGGACAGATTGTTGCAATGGTGCATCTTTATTTCCCATAGGGAATGCTAAAATGCTACTCTGCATCGCAGGGGATTTTGTGAGGTATATGGGCTGTCACCATCTGCTGGCTCACCTGTCCACATGGCTGGAGGCCCCTTGCCTGGTGCAGTCACTCTTCTGAACACTCATATAATATACAATACAAACAATGTTAAAAACAATTAAAACGGTTCCCAATAGGGGGGACACTACAGAAAAACGGAGGGGGCACAACACTATGGTAGACAATAGTACAAATGACCCACAGTTCAGCTACTTGTCATGTACTGGCTAGAGTGGTGAGTGGTACAAATCCAATAATAAAAGTATATAATGCACAATGCCCAATATTGAAATAAAGAACAAATAATAAATGATATATAATATACTGTGATAGCATATCAGTGCAGCATAACAAGCAATACCCACAACACTAACGCGATAGATAAGGACCAGATAGACAGAGAGCTGTGGGAATAAAAGTGAAAATGTGTGCTTCTAAGACCCCACGCGTTCCGTTGCATAGAGCAACTTCCTCAGGGGAGTGTTGTCCAGTTCAAATGACCCACCTTATATATTGTTATGGATGAGTAACAGCTGGTGTTTGTTTGGCTCTTCTGAACACTTCTCCTGTTACTGCCTCTTTCACCCCTTGACTGGTGTCCTACTCTTTGCTGCACCTTGGCCTCTGCTCTGCTACCTTGGATTTTATTCACATGCTATGCATAGGCATTACACATCAGTGATATCGGAAATCTACTTCTATGGTTGCCAGAAGGCAGATTATAGAAGAATATCCCCGAAGCCGGCTCTGGAGCTGGTGAGTCGAGCTCTGGCGGCTATCTTGATGCATCAGACCCCCACAATCACGCCGCGGGTGGTCCAATAAGTCTTTCAAGACCTCTGTAATATTTTAAATGATTTGATTAGTATTGACTATGGTATCTGAAGGGTTACTGGAAGGTATGAGCGGCAGGTCCCCAGTTGCTGCTAGCAGCTTGGACCTGCAGTCTATGAAGCAAGCGCAGCTCCTGCGCTCAGTTTATAGTCCTCTTGAGAGGCAGGACATACATGTATGTCCTGGTGCACCATACCAGGAAGCCAGGGTGTACAGGTACGTCCTGCGTCCTCTGTGGGTTAGTAAAATAAGTCCCTGAACACATTTAGTACCTATTCTTTAGTCCTGTTTTTCCTGACTCCTCCAGGGCATTTGACTTAGGACATTCTCAGATATTGAGAACTTTCACCTTACGTGCTGGTAATCTACGTTAATAAAGCTCAGATTAATGTGCACATGGCATCCGGCTTCTTCTCCTGCTCCAACTAATCATATCAGAGCCAGTCAGGAACAGACTGAACGGCTGTGTAGTTCCCTCAGAGATTGGGCACAAGGCTGTATTAGCCCAATCAGTAAGGAAGCTGTGACATTACTCTGACTGTGGGCGTAAACATTTTAGCAAGATTTGTTTTTGAAATAGTGTATATGTACTTTTTGCACTAGAAGACACAGAAATTACTGTAGATGTGTAAAACATTTATTAAAAAAAAATACTCACATATAAGTTTCTGTTGCTACAATGAATACGGGATCATAAATGCTGAAAAAATGATGTTTTCTTTTATATCAAGGGGTAAGGAACCTGACAAAAAAGTTCAAAATTTGGCTTCGAAATTCAATCAGATTGAGTATTTGTAGCTCACCTCCCAACTTACAGGACTTAAAAGATCTGCTGCTAAAGTCTTGGTGATACCACAGGACACCTTCATAGGTAGAGCCACGTACTGTGCTCAAAATCAGTCCCTTTTTACATATACTGGGACATGTAGAGAATTTTTTGTACAGATTTTTATCATGAAATATTCAGATTTTAGTATTGGAAAGATGAGTGCTGGGAATAAGGGAGCATTGCACTTTAGCTACAATTTATCAGTACTTTGTATTTGCTACAAATCCTCACCAATTCCTGGTAACCTAGAGAGATTAACGGTAAACTAGTTCACTGGGAGTTTAGACAACTACAAACTAAGTACTGATCAATTATTGCTAAAGTACAAGGTTACTACAATTACAATAAAAGATTACCCCTCAAAGGGGCACTGTCACTTTAAAGGGGTACTCCAGTGGAAAACATTTTTATTTTCAAGTCAAATGGTGTGCTGGTAAACAGATTTATAAATTACTTCTATATAAAAATATTAATCCTTCCAGTACTTATCAGCTGCTGTATGCTCCAGAGGAAGTTGTGTCGTTTTTTCCAATCTGACCACAGTGCTCTCTGCTGCCACCTCTGTCCATTTCAGGAACTGTCCAGAGTTAGGAGAAAATCCCCATAGCAAACCTCTCCTGCTCTGGACAGTTCTGTTTTATTAATTTACAAATCTGTTTAACTTTCTAGCACCAGTTGATTTAGCACCAGAGTACCCCTTTAAGGGCCTTTTCTGCATGACTGAGGTGGACTTCCAATTTAAGTCTATGGGACTTTTTCATGTTGTTTGCACAAAGATTAGGAAGAAAAGTGAAAAGATTTTAAAGTCACAGCATACAGTGTAAAGTTTTGGACATTTTTTAACCCAAGGACCAAGCACAGTTTTTCTGGGCATTCCAGATCATTTTGTGTTTTTATTTTCTAGTTAATGTGGCTAAATTACTATGTGTTCACTTATTCACTACTAACCTAAACAACGTTTATATATTTTAATTGCAAGTGGTTATGCTCATGAAGTTAATATATATACACATCCCCCACAGCCAGGCAAAAACTGCTATGAGTTGGTTTCTGACCACATATTCTGAATACCCCGCTGGTCTGCAGGAATACATGATCATCGTTTTGGATTATTTACTTACTCACAATTTTTTTATGTTTGATGATCAGTTCTTCCTGCAGACCACCGGGGCCCCGATGGGCGCACGTTTTTCCCCATCTATAGCTAATATATACATGGCCTACTGGGAAAGTTTGTATTTATATTCATCCACTAATATATTTAAGTCCCATATACATTGGTATGGCAGGTATATTGATGATTTGCTATTTATATGGAGGGGTGATGCCCAAGATTTGGATTGTTTTAAAGATTTTTTGAACTCCAACATGCTGAACTTATGCTTTACAGTTAATCATTGCATTTTTAACGTGTCTTTTTTGGATGTGACTATGAGGGGTGACACGGATTCTCAAAAAATTATATCTACTACTTATCGCAAAGAAACTGCGGTTAATTCCATCTTACATGCTCGTTCGTGTCACCCCCCACATGTCATCCATAACCTTCCTATTGGAGAAGCTATCCGAACCAGACGGAATTGCACTAGGGATATGGACTTTTCTGTTGAAATGAATGCGTTATCCAAACGCCTTCGCAACAGAGGGTATCCACAGTGGTCACTAGATCGTGCAGACAACATTGCCCGATCCAGGAGCCGAGACCGTCTACTCAAAAGCCAACACCCGAGAATTACAAATAGTACTTTTAAACCCATGGTCTTTTCTACGCAATATAGTCTCCAATTTCCTCAGATTTGCAATATCATAAAAAAATACTTACCACTTATTTCATCTGACCCTCAACTTTCAGATACCATGCATGCAGGTCTTCGGTTGTGGCTAAACGTGCTCCCACACTTGGTCAGTCTATCTCGCCCTCACTTTTTTCTTCCCACACTACTATTTCACCTACCTGGTTGAAAACTGTAGGCATTTACAGATGCGGACACACACGCTGCATCTGCTGCAACATTTTGTCTCCCACGTCTGTGGTCACGTCATACGCGACAGGAGCGACATATAACATCAGACAATATATCAACTGTAATACAAAATATGTCGTGTATCTCCTGTCGTGTGTGACGTGCAAGGTACAGTATGTGGGGTGCACCACCAATAGTCTTAAAACCCGTATTAGGAAACATTTATCAGATATACATCACTTTAATTCTAGAAATGTTTCATCTGTATCATTACATTGTGCCCAACACCACAACGGGGATTTTTCCTCCATTAAGTTATCTGCCATTGAAAAAGTTTTTTGCCTAAACGCGGTGGTAACCATAGACAGAAATTGTTGAACCGTGAGGTATACTGGATCATCAAATTGGGAACCAGGGCGCCTCAGGGCTTAAATAAAAGACAAGATGTCATTTTGTATTATTGAATATTTAAATTAGTATTACATACTATATTTATATTTCCCTTGTTTTTTTCCAAATTTCTGTGTTATGGTATCCTGTATTTTTTTGTTCTCATGTTTTTGGAAGTAGCAAATGTTATATTTGTATCCATATATTCATATATGGCTCTGCTATCCATCGGAGCTCATTTTTGCTATATAATTTAATATATAAAAAAAAATTTTTACATTCACTATAGATATATTTCATTTATGTAGCAGCATGTTGGAGTCCAGAAATCGGGCTTAAACATTAGCGGGACATGCATCTGGGTTTGTTTTTGTATTGTTCAGAATATAAAATGTACTTCTTCTATATATAAATTTTGTCAATTTCTGTTCGAATACATTTGTACAACCATGCATATCTTTCCTCAATCTCCTCTTTGAAGTGATTGTGACCTATTCACACAGGTTTCCCTGACATGTGTGCGTTTTTACACACTTTAGGTACATACATATGAATGCGTATTTAACAATTTAAATAATAATTTCTCTACATTAAATAAGTTCTTTACACTTTGCAAACATATGTATGCCCTTAAATGTGTACTTTTGTCTTAACCAATACTTTTGTATGTTATACTATGTATATTTTACTTTGTGGTTGTGAGGGGTTAATGCCTGACTCCAGGAGGTCGGTCATGTGAGCAATCACTTTTCCTTCCACCTGGGAGAACCATGTCATTTCCTCTATATATACCCAGACAAATGTGGTTTTATCTTATGTACGATTAAGGGTGCTAACGCATCTGAAACGCGTCACATTGACCCCTGTTATGGCTTTTTAAGCATTAAAGAATCCGTTTTGCACGAATTTTGGCGCTGGACATCCAGTTTCTTGTTTATACATATATATATATATATATATATATATATATATATATATATATATATATAAATTATATATATATTTTCATTATATTTATTTATTTTAAGGCTATGTTTCAACATAGTTTTTTACCCTATTTTTGGCAGGCTAAAAAGCTGTGACAGCTGAAACAGAAGATGACTGATAATACTGTGTGTCAACAAAAATAGCTGAAAATAAGGCTAAAAAATGGAGCATGAACATAGTGTAAAGATATATTTATTTGGGCAAACCTTTATGAGATTTTATATGGAGAAAGCAATAAGTAATGCAAACCATGTCTAATATCTGTGTTCTGTCCTTAGCATAGAGAATATAGAGTAATCATCATATTTTTTTTACAAACATTGCTCTTTTCTCATTTTAATTACTGTTCAATTTAGTTTATGAATTTACTATTAAATATATGTTAAAGGAACCCTGCTATTTGACAAGAAATGCTTCAAAGAGCTAAGGCGAGGTTCACACCACGTTTTTGCAATACAGTTCCAGTATCAGGTTTTTGATTAAAAAAAAAATGGATTCCTAAAAACCTTACTTAGGCTGCATTCACACTTCGTTTTTACATTACAGGTGCCAGATCCGGCTGGGGGAGGGGCAAACTGGGCTCTCCCATACCCCAGCCGGACCAGCGCTGAACTCCATTTACTTTAATGAGCCAACCAAAGTTAAACAGTGACTCTGGTTGGCTCATTTTTGACCTGTATCTGGTCAAGAAACCACATGCGGTTTGCCCCTCCCCAGCCGGATCCGGCATCCGTAATGTAAAAAATGAAGTGTGAATGCAGCCTAAACTGTATCAAAACATGTGTACAAATTTTTATCTGTATACAGTTTGAAAGATGATGTCCGATTGCATCCATTTTTTAAGAAAAAAATTTATACATTTTTAACTTTTCATTCCATTATGAATAAAGTTTCACTTGTTTGATTGAAATTCCAAGAAAAAAACTGTGCTAAGTCAAAAAAAAAAAACGTATGGTGAAAACCGGATGGAACCGTACGCACATACGGTTCTGTATGGTTCCCATTGACTCCCATGTTTTAAATAAACGTATACGGTTTTTCACCCGGACCAAAAACCGTGGTAGGCCACGGTTTTCTGTCCAGGAAAAAAAAAGTAAAAAAACCATATGGTTTGAAAAATGGAGACAACCGTACAGTTTTGAATGGCAAGTCTATGGGCACGGTTTTCTGTACAGTTACATATGTTTTTGGTTTTTTTATGAAACCGTATAGCAAAATCGTGGTGTGAACCCACCCTAATACTCATGACCCTATTATGGCTCCAGAGAACCTCTGTAGTGAGGGGCAATGGTGAGTTCCTCGGCTTTCATGCATTCTCTGTGCACATAGCTGCCCTGAGTGCATTCCTAAGCCTAAGGCTATATTCATGTGCCAGAAATTCTGCATGGAATTCCGCATGAAAATTCTGCCTGAATTTATAGCCAGTACACTTCAATGGGATTCCGCTGTCTCATTCACACAGCAGAATTTCTGCTGCAGCATTTCCACTACAGGAATTCCTTTTTAGTGAATTGGTTATAAATTCATTCAGAATTTTCATGCAGAATTCAGTGCAGAAATTCTGCAGTAGGAACCCGGCCTTAGGCTTAGTTTCCACTTCCAGTTTTTGGAAAACTGACAAAAATGCATTCAAAAGGAATAGGACATATAAAGGAAGAACTTACACATCTTCTCCCTTATGGATCCACTTCTGACTTTGGCTCTAAAACTGCAGTGGCAGATATCCAAAAACTGCCAGAAAAAAAATAAAGTGGAAACTTAGCCTTAGAGTGTTAATCAGACAGCCATAAAGGGAGCCAGAAGAGCTAACTCAATAAACCAGTGACAAACACTGATGCTGTCTTGAGTTTTATCCTCTGCTATTAAAATATATAACAAATTGAACTTGAATGGTTTATATCTATTTTCCTGTGATACATTTATACACAATTTGTATTACAAAAACTTTTTGACCAACTTTGTGTAAAACCTTACAGATGTAAAAATTACTTCCTACAATTTGTTAGACAAAATTTCCTGTAAAGCAGATCATAATACTGCTTAAATGTACTTTCGTAAAAGTTTATTTGTCTGTTTGTGAACTGGTCCATAAAATATGGTTGAATTTTGTTATGTTCTTATGTCAATGTTTCCCATTATGGTCCCTAAGAACCCTAACAGGTCATGTAATGTGGATTTTATCGGTCTCAATAAATGAATGATTACCACTTTTCCCTATAGGAAGTCCTCAAGAAATGGCTTGTTTGTATTCCTTGGACTGGGAAAAATTTGCCTTCAAGGGGTACTCCCCTGGAAAAAAAAAAAAATTTATCAACTGGTGCCACAAATTTAAAGGGGTATTCCGGGAGATCGCGGGGGGTCTCATCAGTAGGCCCCACGCGATCAGACATCTTATCCCCCATCCTTTGGCTAGGGGATAAAATGTTTTTGCCCGGAATACTCCTTTAAACAGATTTGTAAATTACTTCCATTTAAAAATCTTAACCCTACCAGTACTTATCAGCTGCTGTATGCTCCACAGGAAGTACTTTTCTTTTTGAATTTCCTTTCTGTCTGACCACAGTTCTCTCTGCTGACACCTCTGTCCATTTTAGGAACTGTCCGGAGCAGAATATGCTTGCTATGGGGATTTCATCTTACTCTGGACATTTCCTGACATGGACAGAGGTGTCAGCAGAGAACACTGTAGTCATAAAGAAAGGAAATTCAAAAAGAGAACTTCCTCTGGAACATGCAACAGCTGATAAGTACTGGAAGGATTAAGATTTATAAATAGAAGTAATTTACAGATCTGTTTAGCGTTCTGATATAAAAAAAAGTTTTCCAGTGGAGTACCCCTTTAATTAATGCACTTTTCTCTTTTACAAATGAATTCTCAAGATTTTTTTTTTTTCAAATAAAAAAAAGGTCATGCTAAGCCTTCAGTGCCTTCTAATATGTCATTTTAGAGCTTAGTGTGCTTGTCTGTGTATATATAGTTTTACAAAATGTAACATAAAACTGGTTCATATATATAGTATAAACAAAAATAACTAAAAATAAGGAAATAGATGCAATAATTGCAAAAAAAAAAAAAAAAAAGATTCATTCTATTTATTCTACCGATTTTACAGAACAATATAACACAACGTCATCCGGCTTTTGGTTTATTGATAAAACTTTTGCATGTGTTGTTTGTTCTTTTACCAGGTTGATTTATGCGTTATTACTGTAAGCTTTTTTTTTTTTTATTTCTTTTGCATTTCAGTAACACGGCAATCAGACTGTGAAATCTGAAGCAATCTGCAGATAAAATATTGGTTGAGAGCTTAAAATTTTTAATGAGTTAGAGGTTTATTGAGATGGACTGTATGAGTAAATGAGCTAAAATCACTATAGGAACCTAGGAATGCAATTCTCAAGGCTGGAAAACCAAAAAAAGAGAAAGTGATTTCTTTATTTGAGGGTTTTTTCTTGTTTTAATTGGAGTAAACAAGGAAAGTGAATTGTAACACAGTGGTCATTGCAGTGAGATTAAGGGCTAATTGAGTACAGGGCTCAGGTGGATTCTCTAGTTAAAGTTTACAGGACCAACTGAGTCTTTTTTTTGGAAGGGGGGCCAGAGAGAGATGTGAAGAGTATACACACTTCCTAACAAGTCATTTTTAACAGTTACAAGCTTGCCACAAAGACCACACAGGGAGCTTAACACATGCAAATAGGATCCATACACCCTTGACAAAACCATGTAACAAAGATGTTCGAAAGCCTAATAGAAAAGAAATCACTCACTATTAGAAAACTTTACAGCTCGGATCCGTGTAACTAATTAACCCCCTTTATGCTGTAGGGACTAGTAATGTGCTGAACTTATACCAGTGACAGTCCTATCTGATAAGGATTATTGATTTCAGTAACATACATATGTAAGGAGTTTTATTTTGTTTTCAACTTTTTTTTCCTTAAACTTTCCATTTTTTACGTCATAAGGTTTTTTAGCCATCTTGTTAACACTTATGTCATCTTCACATTATTTACGGTTTTGAGCCATTGAGTTAAATATTCGTATTCAGCTCTGGATTTACTCAAACTTTTATGTTGTTTTTTTTTTTGTTAGAAAACATAACTTTAACCCCCTACCTTCTGATTTGTTAGGAAAACTATATTTTCTCCAAGGTAAAGGAACACAGCTTTGGATTTTCACAAGGTTTTATGTTGTTTTTTTGTCATGTTACTTAAATTCTCCCGCCTTCTTATTGGTAAGAAAAACTATGAACTGGCCATCCTTCCAGCTGTGTTCGGAACATTTAGTTCCGAATGCTGTGCGCGCTTGGCCATGCCCCCTCATGACATCAGGCTACGCCCCCTCAATGCAAGTCTATGGAAGAGGCGTGGTGGGCTCATGCCCCTCCCATAGACGTGTATTAAGGGGGCGTGGCCTCACCACACAACGCGGCAAGGCTGATCCCTGCAGCGCACACAGCACAGTGGAGTACCTCTTTAAAAAAAAAATGCAGACAAGTAATGAGAATATAATCTTCACGGTTCTTAGGAAGGCAGATTATAAAGTATTTGTTTGATGAAAAAAATGTATTTAATACTAAATATGTAAACTTAATTAAAATTTCAAATGACAATTAGATTTTCAAAAAGATTAGAAAAAATATTTTTTAACCATAATGTAAATTTTTTTTATTTGAGTGCTGCATTTATACAGATAAACCCTAAATGATAAAATAAACTAAAAGAAAAAAATTCCCCATTCTGTTGATGGTAGATTCTGCATTTATAAAGATAAACCTTAAATGATTAAATAAAAATAAAATTCCCGATTCTGTTGATGGTAGATAGAAGATTCAGTATGACTTCTTTTTATCACTCATAATCCATTCACAGGCTCTTAAATAAAAACTATGACTGAAAAGAACAGCCTCTTGACCCACACAACAGGGATTCCCCTCTCCCTGCTGTGCAGTTTCAATTGAGGACAAGATTTTTCAGCTTTCCTTTTTCCTGCCATGAAACCACATGGCCATGACATGCCAGACAAGGATGTCAGGTGATGACTGACACATGGGTTTCTCTTTCATATAATTCTGACTTTCAGTAACCCACTGAGCAGTTTTTCTTTTCACTTTCCTCCTGTTTACGGGAGTTGGGTCTTTACTTCCTGATCTCCGATTGGTGGACACTATTGACGGTTGAATTCAGCTTTATCAGTTGTTGAGAACATGATGTTGACTTAGTTGCAGCTTAATTAAACAACATAGAAGTAGCTTATAGCTCGAGTGTGTCTGAGCCATAGGGTATAGAACAA
The DNA here is from genome assembly GCF_029499605.1 of Hyla sarda. NCBI lineage: Eukaryota > Metazoa > Chordata > Amphibia > Anura > Hylidae > Hyla > Hyla sarda. Next base: position 35,442,051 of record NC_079199.1, on the reverse strand, counting down.
TGATCAGGAGACCACCCAAAATCTGACAACAATATCTACATTTCATGTGGACTGCACAATTTAATGGAATGTTAGGAAGTTTATTATAGTCCATCACATAAGGAACTGTTTAAGGTTCAATTGTTTCCCTAATACTTCAGGCATTTTCTTACTGCCCTGGGACTTCATAATAAATATGAAATGTCAAGTTGCAAGTTATTTTAGCCAAAATTATCAGTAAACTTCTATTGTAAATATATATAATAATTCCTACTATACAATCAACCATACATTACAGTCCTTAGACGTTTGTCGAGTCCGGCCAAACATATGTAGTCAACCGAAATAGCTATCATTACTTGGCCAAGAAATAATGTATTATAGAATTATGAGTAGGCAATATGACTATTAATGCTGTTAGATTGTGTATATAGCTATCTTCTGATAATATAGATGCAACTTCTAGATACTTCTGACCAGACGGATGAAATAGAAATGAATTTGAGAATGAATTGATAGGATTGGCTTACATACAGCAAATTATAGGGGTTTAGGACCCACTAGGTATTATTATATATTTCTAATTTCTAATTTCTTATGAAGTCCCAGGGCAGTAAGAAAATGCCTGAAGTGTTAGGCAAACAATTGAACCTTTAACAGTTTCTTATGTGATGGACCATAATAAACTTACAAACAGTTCATAAAACTGTGCATTACACATGAATTGTGTGGTCTACTTAAAATACCTGGCTGTAGATATTGTCCTGCTATGGAGGACAAGGCATGTTTATGTACTAAATGCTTGGCCATTCTATTGACTAGCCAGCAGGAAATAAAGTGGGCTAACTAAAGCTGGCCATAGACATAAATATCATTTGTAAATTACTTCTAAAGCTTTCCAGTACTGAAGGACCGTTGCGCACACATAACACTTCCTCAGGCCACATTAATGTTTAATGTAAGGTGTCACAAGGAAAAGAAACAATTCAAAACCTAACTATTTATATATAACTAAAATAATGACTTAGTAGGGAATTGAAGTTAAGTAATTGGCTTCAACTGCTCTGTAGGCGCCTCCAAACATCTTTTCCTCTTTCCCTCAACTAAAGGTTAATAATATTTCTATATTTGTTACTCTTACTTCTTTGAGATTTTTTAATTTCCCTAGACCACTATAACAACTATATGGATAACAGGCTAAAATAATATGATGAACATAACATAGGAGTAAAGTGAGAGATCGGTATTTATTTTGTATTTACTTCTTATATATTCCTAATATCTGGCTCCTTTTAAAGTTTGAATGGGCTATACCGTCTGGTTGGAGTAGAAATTGAAAAGTCCTATATTTACTATAAAAATGTACTGTCATCACCTACTCCAGTCAAAAATCATGCACCAACCCAATATTGTGCTCAATTCACGTGATATATATATGTTGTGTTGGTGCAACAGAGTGGTTCCAAAGAAGGTTTGGAATATGACATTATGGAAATAGTCATTGATCCTGTATTTATTCCTTAGTCAATATCATGGAGGGGGATATATTGTATTTATATAAAACTTATTCGTGACAAATTTTAATTGATAACTTTTGTAAAACAAAACAAAAATTTTTAAGAAATTTACAGATAATTTGCATGTAAGACAGATCATCATACAACAAAAATAGTTATTATTGAAGAGGGTTTTTCCACCTTACAAAGCCACTGCAGAACTTAAAATGTTGCTACAAAATATGTCTTTGAATTTTTTTTGAAAATGTAAAAATTAATGATTGCTAAGTTAATACGTCATCTAACATCCTAAAAATGCAAGGATGTTTAAAGAAGTATTTCAACATAAAGTAGACATATGGTAAAAGTTAAAGGGGTTTTCCATCTTACAATGTTATCCCCTAAAAATGCTGTCCCCAAAGACCCCCCCCCCCCCCTCCTGTGCGATCTTAAGAAAAAACTATTCTGAACTACATATGACTTTTTGATCACGTTTTATTCATTTTTTTGGAGGAAGCAAAATTAACAATACATCAATTCTGTAATCACTGTGCAGTTCAAATTACATTTTGGGTTGAATTTATCAATGTTTTTTATCAATGTTTTTGGCAAAACAGTGTCGCAAATATTTGATAACCCGTTTATTTTTGCAAACATTTGTGTTGAAAGCATAATGTATAAAAATGTGTGACTTTTTTACACTTGTTTAAGGGTGAAAGCATAGCCCCCCCCCCCTCCCCCTAACTCCTTTGAGATTATTACAGTATGTGGCTTGATACAGGTGGCTGCTCTCCCTGTGTTTGCATTCCTTTGTGTAATCCTCTTTTCTTCCACACTCTAAAACTTGCTGATAGGTTAACTCGGAATTTTTGAATTTAGATTGTGAGTCACATTGGGTGATATCAAACACTGGAGTACAGTGTAAATAAAGGAATTATCATTATGATAATTATTATGTGATTATGGCGATGCTACATTTACACAGTAAAACACTTTGAGAAACAATCCTTAGATTTTTTTTATTTTTGTTATTTTTTGTATTTTACCATATTCTAAGAGCAATATCTTTTTGATTTTTAGCCAACAAAGCTGTTTAAAGGCTTACGTTTTGTGGGACAAGATGGGGGTTTTATTGGTACATTTTTTTTAGCACAGAGGTAATTCATCATTTTTTGTGTTGTTTTTTATTTTTTTTATTTTTTTTTTATGGTGTTCACCATGCTGATTAACTGTAAAGATAATTTTAAGTTTAAGATATTGCGGTGGGGTGATACCAATTATCCATAGCTATTATTTCCATTTTTTTTCAATAATGAAGGGGGAAAGGGGTGATTTGTGTGTTCTTTTTTATTTTTAAATTTTTTTTAACAAGGTTTCAATTTTGTATATTTTTCTAAAAAAAATTGTTATTTTCTTCCCCTAGAGGACTTATAGATGAAATTCTTCCATCACTGGTATATAGCTTTGCAGTACATATGTAATGCAATGTATTCTTCCTGTTCATTTTACACTGACAGGTAGCGTATTAGACAATGCCTCTAGCAGGGCTAAATATATACTTCCATATATGAGAGAAATGTAGGCCATTTTAGGCCTTCAGCTACTATTGCAATGCATCAGCAAACCATTGAAGGACAATAGGGACACAGCCTCTGAGCTAGCGCCAATTCCAACCATTGTAGTGAAGCATAGCTGTATGCTACAGGCATCTACCACTGCCAATGGCACGGGCTCAGCACCTGAGCCTGTGCTGTTACCGTGTAGTAAAAAAAAACAGCATTAAACTTGAAGACCCTCCTACCCATGACGTACGTGAACATACTGTCATTGGTAGGGATTAGCTAAATATCTCTTACAGAACTTGTTTGTAGGTTTCTATTTTCAAGGAGAATACACAATTTTTCATTGTAAGTTGTGAGCAATGTGTAAGGCAGCAAGTTATATTATTGAATTGGATGGTTAGATATTGAATGTAGTGGGATAGCCAGCAAAATAAGAGGTGGTGATTTACTTGTCATATATATGAGCAAAATTATATAAAATCTAGGTTGTCCGTAGGGGCTAGATGGCTGTTCTGTAATTCAGCATATTCCTTAATATGGATTGAAGATGGTTGATCACCTAAAACAGATACTTAAAGGGGTTGTCCTTGGAGGTCCCACTAGCCGAACTTCTTGCAGCCTGGTCATTTTTGGGGAAACTTTCTGATATAAAGGGGATTTCCTAAAGCAGACAGCTCTTTAATGGGATTCATTTTTTTATTTACATAAACAGTGCTCCAACAAGCCCTAAGAGCCAACGATGGGAGTCCTGAGAAAGAAGACCCCATCAAAGTGCTCAAATAATCACACAGCTGATATTCACTGGAGATGAAGAACTCAAGCAGTTATTTAAGTCCTGTATATTTGACTCTGTGGTTAAATAGAAGTTAATTATTCCTATGCTGCCTGCGACTCCCCAGCCTAATGTAGCAAGCTTCATCTCTCTAATCTAATTTGTAAAAGTTGTGTATTTTTCTCTCTCTAAAATGATAAAGGAGGGTCGGGCTGTTTTATTTACTTTTTCCAAACCCAGCTCTCTGTGATTAAGTGCAAATCTTAGTCACACAGAATACATTAGCTCCTCGCATATGATTAACTAATTACAAGAGAAATATACAGAAGCTCTTCATTTGTTGAGTCTGCAACTATGATTTAAAGGTAGAGTTCCACTTACGACTGGGTACAGCGAGCAGGTTTCCTTAATTTTAACAATATATGAGGCAATTAGAACATTTGGAGAGCACAGTTATCAATTTGTCACAAGCGAGAAGAAAGGTAATCAGTCTCATTATTTTTCCATCATGTGTTTGCTAGAATAGAAGAGAGTTTGTGTTGTTTTACAGTTTGTTTCTTTTTTTTTAACTTTGTTTCCTTCCTTTTATTTCTCCTTCCTTTTCTAACTCCTTGTACTTCCCCCCTTTCCTGCTTTTCCTCTTCCCTGACTTTTTTCTTTCTTTTTCTTTCTCTTTCTTTCTTTTTCTTTCTTTCTTTTTTTCTTTCTCTCTCTCTCTCTCTCCTTGTCTTTCTTTTCTTTTAGTTGCTCGTTTTTTTTTCTCCTTTGGTCAATCCTTTTTATTCTCTTAATTTCATTTTCCCTTTAACTCATTCTACTTTTCTCTTTTCCCTTTCTTTTCTTTCTTTCTTTCTTTCTTTCTTTCTTCCTTTATTACTTTCTTTCTCTCTTTTTCCCTTTGATATTTCTTCATTTTCTCCTTCCACCCATTTCTTCTCATACCTTCTACTTCCTTCCTTTTCTCTTTCCCTTCTCTTTCTCTCTTCCTTTTTCTGTCTCCCTTTCTCTCTTTCTTTTGTAGTTTCTTAATTTCTTTCTTCTAGAACTTGTTAGTCGATCTCGATTTTCAAGGTGAATACACAATTGTTCATTCTTTTCCCCATTGATATCTCTTCCTTTTCTCCTTCCACCCATTTCTTTTCACACCTTCTACTTCCTTCCTTTTCTTTCTCCCTTTCTCTCTTCCTGTTTCTGTCTCCCTTTCTCTCTTTCTTCTGTAGTTTCTTAATTTTTCTTTTCTAACAAAACCCTTAATTTCTGCTTTTTTTTTCGTTACTCATCCAGTCCCTTTCTACTTATCCTCTTTTCCTATCCTTCTTTTCCTCCTTCACCTTCTTCCTTCCTTCCTTCTTTCCTCCTTTCTCATGTCTAAGTAAAAATCAGCAAAAAAAAAGAACTACAACTAACATTAAAAAATGAAGAATGATTTTGGCTGCTGAGAGACTGTGTGTCTAAACTTATATTGGTCACATTTTTAACTTTCAAATATTTCTGAAGAATGTATTTCCCTTTTTTCCAAATCAGGGTAGGCACCAGGTAAATGAAGCACTGTACATAGTGCTTCACCTCAGTAACCTGTACGTTCCATACTTACGTAATACCTGAACTATAACTTCTTTATACTACACATCAGTGGAATTTTTCTGTCAGTAAACAATAATTGTATAAACCTTCCATTCTAATCAGTCATATCCTGGTGATCATACAGAGATAAGTGGCACTACATGGACTCTACTTATCTCTTCCTGTAGAAACAATCTGTCACAGATCACTTTTGCAGGAAGTACCTTTCATGTGTCAGCGATTGATTGACTTTTACTTACTGCTCCTTCTTTCCATCAGAAGAGGTTCTCCAGCAGCTGAACTATGTATAATATAGTTGTGTGCCCGAGCTGCTATAAAAAATAGAATTACAGAAGCTGCAAACTTAAAGGTGTACTCTGGTGAAAAAGAAATGTTTTAAATCAACTGGTGCCAGAATGTTAAACAGATTTGTAAATGACTTCTAATAAAAAATCTTAATCCTTCCAGTGCTTATCAGCTGCTGTATGTTGCACAGTTCTTTTCTTTTTAAATGTATTTTCTGTCTGACCACAGTGCTATCTGCTGACACCACTGTCTGTCACAGGAACTGTCAAGAGCTGGAGCAAATCCTCATAGCAAACCTATCCTGCTCTTGACAGTTACTGAGACATAGGTGTCAGCAGAGAGCACTGTAGTCAGACAGAAAAGAAATTTAAAAAGAAAATAACTTCCTGTGCAGCATACAGCAGCTGAGAAGTACTGGAAGGATTAAGATTTTTTAATAGAAGTAATTTACAAATCTGTTTAACATTCTGGCACCAGTTGATTTAAAAAAATGTTTTTCACAAGAGTGCCCCTTTAAGAGTGGTTCACATAAATCAAATGGTGGACAAGAAGTTTCAGTTTTCTCTTCAAAAAAAGGTTCTGTAGTAGTCGAAGTGTGTAGTATAAGGACTGATTAAGAATGCTATGCTTCCTACTATAAATTATAAAAATATTATAAATAGCAGCCATGGGCCTTTATATTGCCATAGGACGCTAAGGTGACTTTAGATATCTATTTTTATTTCCGTATTTACAGTACATTAAAACATATTTTTGTAGTTTAGATTTATTTATTCTTTTATTTATTTAAAAAGTGGGAAAAGGGGGGTGATTAGAATTTTTATTGTGAAGATTTGTATATGTAAAAAGGTCTAACCAAAGGAATTTTACAAGTGATCATTCAATTGGTTGTACCGCACATGGCAATTTTATTGTATTGCAGTGTACTTTTATTAAATTGATCTCCTATTATAGCCTGTAATTGAAGTCCTTACACGGTAGCCATGGAGGCTTTTAGGATGCCCAGGTGGCCAGGATAACTGATACCGCCAATTGGAGCCCACACAGGACTATCATCCTTCTTCTAACTCTCTAAATGCTATAGTTCCTTATTGTCTATGACATCTAGGAGGTAAAATGACCAGCATCAGAGTGATCTCCAATGCTCATAGCAGTTGGCAGGTGTCAACTGCAGATAGCAGCCGGCACCCACTGGACATGGAGCAGGTTCAGCTTCTGAGCTCATTCCCTACTTTCCATTCCATCAAATGTTGGGAAGTTTTATTTAGCCAATATACAGCCCTATTTAAGCAATGGACACCATAATCTATGGAATCATTATATGGTTGTTTGTACACTGTATTGGGGTGGGAGTGGGGGAAATAAATAAATGACATGTTGGTCTATAAAGTTTTTAATTAAGATATATATATATATATATATATATATATATATATATATATATTCAGTGTAGGGAGACATGAGCAGTGATAGCCGGTTCCCTGGAAGCATGTATTCTGTGTTGCCAAACAAGTTAGAGACTCTTGTGTAACTATATACCCCCTATTGGTATGCCATATTCAATATATACCCTTTGCCACTAAGGGAGGCACTTAAAGGGTCTAAAGTACATAATACATTTTAGTGACAAGCATATATGTTGGTTTTTGACACATTCTGGCACAATTAGTTTAGTTAATCTCCCCCAATGTGTTTGTCTGATGAATGAATATCCCAAGATTCATCATGAGACTCAACTGACAAATTTGTTTAGAATTTGGATATCAATTCAGATTTGCAAGTGCATGTAAAGTATGTACAGGAGCAGGGATTCCTGTCAAAGGCAGGAGTCCCTGCTTTTGTACAGTAAATTGAATAACTAGGCTGTGTGCAGAGCAGTAAGTGGAATCTGGGATGCTTACAGGAGCAAAACGTACTACAAAAAGTTTAGATTCTAACAAGTATGAATTTTTTTAGAGATTTTGTCCAATGCTGATTTATACCGAATCAATTCGCTCATCTCTAGTTTTAAGTATATACCATCACCAGCTCAAATTTAGGAAAATTAGGAGCAGCTCATTGGTTGTTGTGGGTTGTAATGTGACAGCTTAAGAACATATGGTATATAAGCATGTATCATATGATTATAGACTTAAAGGGTACCTCTCATCAAAAAAAAACTTTTGATATATTACAGATTAATGTATGCAGAATAACTTTACAATTGCATGTTATTAAAAAATATGCTTCTTTCTATTTAATTTTCCACTTTGAAGAAATGACCACTAGGGGTCTCCCTATCAGTCCTGGCAGCAAGCATTTCAGACTCATGCTGGAGTCCTAAACACTACGAGCTGCCAGTCTTCTTTGTTCACAAAGGAGAATACTCAGAGCTGCCAGCCTGCTTTGTTCACAGCCTGTTTGGCTGTGAACAAAGCAGGCTGGCAGCTCTGAGTGTTTAGGACTACAGCATGAATCAGAAATGCTTGCTGACAGGACTGATCCGGAAAAATACAATAGAAAGAAGCATATTTTTCATTAACATGCTATTGGAAAGTTATTCAACATTCATTAATCTAAAATATATCAAAAGTTTATTTGATGAGAGGTACCTTTTAATGAGGTTCATGGTGTGACAGTGAAGCAGTTTACATGTAGTTCTGTCCTCCGGTATGTGCATTGTTACCTACAAATGTAAACACACAACTTCCCATTATTGATGGCACTTTAGTGTAACACAGACATTTCACTTTATACATTAGACTGTGCTATTTTCACAGTGTGATTTTGCTTGAATACATTTAAACAATCATTCATACTTACTAATGCTAATTAAGAAATGAAAACCACACAGAAGCCGTTTTTTGATTAAATTCAACACAACAGGCAGGCACCTTGACACAATTTCTCTAACATCACTTCAGCAACATACTGTGCGCCATGCACTAGAAATCATTGCAACCCTTTTGATTCTTGTAATTACTGTTTCCTTCATTATTGGTAATGCACAAACAAAGTTTAGCTAATCCTCTTGATTAGTGTCTGATTTAGCTATGATGATCTAAAGGTAATTTTTCATTAGGACAGGAAGTGATGCAGTACTACTTCCTGTGTACCTAGTGTCCCCCATATACAGGTTCTTTCTACTACTAGTGGTGAACACACATCATCTTGGGTTAAATTGATGCTGGCATTTAATGGAGTCCATCATGCAAGAACCTGTAATGAACTTTAAAGTATAAAAATTATTGTCAGAAGGTGCAGGAGTGTACACTGGATTTACTCATGAGGGTAAAAAAGATTAACGGGGTACACCGGTGCTAAGACATCTTATCCCCTATCCAAAGGATAGGGGATAAGATGCCTGACCGCGGGGGTCCCGCCGCTGGGGACCTCGGTAATCTTCCACGCCGCACCCAGTTAGAATAGGCCCACTGAGCGTGCTCGCTCCGGGTCTGATTACTAGCGATCACAGGGACGGAGCATAGTGATGTCACGGCTCCGCCCCATTTGATGTCACGCTCCGCCCCCTCAATGCAAGCCTACGGAGGGGGCATGACAGCACGCTCCGGGGGTTGATACTAACGGGGTGCGGCGTGGTAGATCACCGGCGTCCCCAGCGGCGGGACCCCCGCGGTCAGGCATCTTATCCCCTATCCTTTGGATAGGGGATAAGATGTCTTAGTGCCGGAGTACCCCTTTAAATAATATGTCTGCACCAGGGCCACATTTTGACTACAAAATACCACCGTACTGTTACTAAACCACACTATATATAATTCAATATTACCCCCCATTTAGTGATCATATATTGGTAGATACCAGCTCTACATATGCTCCGCAAAAGTGTTTTACAGAGCAGTTATATTTTCAGTTACTTACAGGTAACATTTTCTTGGAGTTGTACTTATTTCTTTCCTTCTAGGCTTCTTCCACCCATGATCTCTGCAGAATCTGACAGACAAATATCTTAGGGTCCTTACTTTTATAACACCCTCCAAACCCCTTCCCCACTGTTAGTGCCCCAACTAACAGTGGGGAAGGGGTTTGGAGGGTGTTATAAAAGTAATAAATGTAATAATGGTGCCCTGCCATGGCCAGGAGCTCACTCTGCAGTCCCTCTGTCACTGCCGCCAGCGCATCTGCAACGTCAAATATGCTGCGGATGTACCCCGTTTGACCTGTCAGCCCTTAAAGTTACTTGGCTTAATGTGAGTAACAAGATGTAAGACCTTGGTCAACTGACTTCCTCTGAACTACAGGATGACATCATCACCTACCTGATGCCCTCATACTAGCTCCCAGACCCCTCTCCACCCAGATCTGTATGCTACTGTTATTTCTATGAGATCAGGATATATAGTAGTGATATACCTTCCCTTAGTCAGATAAACAGAATGCAAACACAAGAATATTACAGTATTAACTAAAATAGCCTACGTTGCACCATCTAAGCAGAAAAAAAAGTCCTGGAGTGCTTCTTTAATAATGAGCTACAAGTTGTTGATCAGTCATAGATCTTAAATGGGCATAGACAGGTGTTCACGAACACAGCTTCATCTATTGCGTATATGTTGCTGGGTTCACATAACATTCAAACAAATCCATGAGTTCATTTTCTTATGATGAGACAAATGTGGATCCCATCGATGTCACCTGGAGCCCCAGACAGCAATCAGAGTCAATGAGGAGATATGTTGTGCTAAATTATAGTAGATACAAATGCTGCTGCCATTCACTGCGTGTAGTGGAAAGCAACAGCTGTGGGATCTTTACATAGCGGCAAAATCTCAAGTAGCATTATTAACCCTTTAAGGGCAAAGCCCATTTTGACTTTAAAGGGGTACTCAAGTGGAAAAATTTTTTTTTAAATCAACTGGTGTCAGAAAGTTAAACAGATTTGTAAATTACTTTTATTTAAAAATCTTAATCCTTCCAATACTTTTCAACTGCTGTATGCTCCACAGGAAGTTCTTTTCTTTTTGAATTTTTTTTTCTGTCTGACCACAGTGCTCTCTGCTGACACCTCTGTCTGTATCAGGAACTGTCCAGTGCAGGAGAGATTTGCTCTGGGGATTTGCTCCTGCTCTGGACAGTTCATGACATGGACCGAAGTGTCAGCAGAGAGCACTGAATAGAGGAGCCTGGCTTCGGTACCATTATTTTTTTGATGGGACTTTTTGAAAGCTTTTTATTAATATTTTTATTATATATTTATGGTATATTTTTATAGTGACCAAAAATTCACAATTTTGGACTTTGGTATTTTTTTACGTGTACGCCATCGACCCTTTGGTTAATAGTTCAGACATTTACGCACGCAGCAGTACAACATATGATTATTTTTTTATTACATTATTTTATTTTAAAAAATAGGAAAAGGGGGGTGATTCAAACTTTTATTGGGGGGGCTTGGGAACGGGGGCATACCTGTGCGCCCTGCATCCTTAAGTGGTTAACACCCCAGGGATGGAGCAGTTGCCGTCAGTGACACCCTCCCAGCAGGAGCCTTGATTGCTCAGTCATCCTGGCCGGCCAATCACGGCGATCGATTGGCAGGTGTCCAACTCACCACTGCCAGTCTGCTGTCTGAAGAGACCATAATACACAAGCATATGAAGAGACAGTATGGGCACCATATCTATTTGTTCACTCAAATGGGATAACGTTACAGTACCTTGCATCATCAGTATAAATAGTACAGTGATTGGAAGTACTAACAGACTTGCAGCTCGGGTAAGCACTAGAGACTACAATACTTGAACAAGCTCCATGGCCTCTTCAAATAGCAGATCAGCTGGAGTGATGGGAATGATACCCTTGAAGGTCTAATGTCAATGTTCCTTCAGGCCATCATTTTATAAAGCTTGGTGACTTGTTGAGCAGAGCACTTGTTGGGCCAATCCCTGTTGAGTGCTATTACTTTAATGGGCCTCATGGCCATGGCTGCATTGCAGATTAGTGTACAGAATTGTAATATGGTTCCCAAACTGCCCATCCTTGTGTTTCCAAAATACTGATTGACCAATGAGAAAAAAAACTTTAGAAAACTATTGCATTGTGGCCGAATTGCTGAATGACTTGATTTTGCCAAAGCATTTGGTACTGTTCTACATAAAAGGTTGGCACATAAAATGAGAATGCTTGGACTGGAGGAGAATGTGTGTATGTAATGTATGTAAGTAAGGTAAGTAACTGGCTCAGAGGGTGGTTATTAATAGTAAATACTTGAATTGGGTGAACTGTTACTTGTGGGGTACCACAGGGGTCAGCTTTGGGTCCTATTCTTTAATATATTTATTAATGACCTTGTAGAGGGATTGTATAGTAAAGAATCATTCTTTGCAGATGATGCTTGGCTGTGTAAAGTGGAGAACACAATAGAGGACAGTGCATTGTTACAAATGGATCTGGATAGGTTGGAAGTTTAGGCTGAGAATTGGCAGATGAGATTCAGCTCAGAATATGTATTACATTGAAAAAAAAACTGAGAAGACTGACATGGCAATGAACAATAAATTTACCTGTAGCATAACTGAAATCAGTCGCTTCCTATAACCATCAATAAGCTTCTTACACCGTCTCTCTTATTGGAAGGGCACCTTTTCCCAACAGCAATTTTAAGATCACTCCATAGGTGTTCAATGGGATTTAGATCTGGACTCATTGCTGGCCACTTCAGAACTCTCCAGCGCTTTGTTGCCATCCCTTTTTGGGTGCTTTTTGACGTATGTTTGGGGTCATTGTCCTGCTGAAAGACCCAAGATCTTGGACGCAAACCCAGCTTTCTGACACTGGGCTGTACCCAAAATCTGTGTGTATTCCTCAGATTTCATGATGCCTTGCACAAATTCAAGGCACCCAGTGCCAGAGGCAGCAAAACAACCCCAAGACATCATTAAACCTCCTCCATATTTCACTGTAGGTACTGTGTTCTTTTCTTTGTAGGCCTCATTCCATTTTCAGTAAACAGTAGAAGGATGTGCTTTACCAAAAAGCTCTATCTTGGTCTCATCTGTCCACAAGACATTTTCCCAGAAGGATTTTGGCTTACTCAAGTTCATTTTGGCAAAATGTAGTCTTGATTTTTTGATGTCTCTGTGTCAGCATTTCATGTTATTTAAATGTCGACGGATAGTTCACGCTGACACTGATGCTCCCTGTGCCTGCAGGACAGCTTGAATATCTTTGGAACTTGTTTGGGGCTGTTTATCCACCATCCGGACTATCCTGCGTTGACACCTTTCATCAATTTTTCTCTTCCGTCCACACCCAGGGAGATTAGCTACAGTGCCATGGGTTGCAAACTTCTTGATAATGTTGCGCACTGTGGACAAAGGCAAATCTAGATCTCTGGAGATGGACTTGTAACCTTGAGATTGTTCATATTTTTCCACAATTTTGGTTCTCAAGTCCTAAGACAGTTCTCTACTCCTCTTTCTGTTGTCCATGGTTAGTGTGACACACACAGACACACATTGCAAAGACTAAGTGAACTTCTCTCCTTTTTATCTGCTTTCAGGTGTGATTTTTATATTGCCCACACCTGTTACTTTCCTCATGTGAGTTTAAAGGAGTATCACATGCTTGAAACAATCTTATTTTTTCACAATTTTGAAAGGGTGCCAATAATTTTGTCCAGCCCATTTTTGGAGTTTGGTGTGACATTATGTCCAATTTTTCCTCCCTTTTTGGTTTAGTTCCAGTACACACAAAGGAAATAAACATGTGTATAGTAAAACATGTGTTGCTGCAATCCTTTTCTGTGAGAAATACTTCATTTTCTAGAACAATTTCAGGGGTGCCAACATTTACGGCCATGACTGTACTTTCCAGACAGTAATGGGCATGCTTAGGAAGCATCCATGTTTGTCTTGAGGCTAAATGGCTGTGTTGTGATTCCACTATAATGTTGCTGCTTTCTTCGTGTGAAATGGCTATTTCCTGTTAGAGTTCTTTCCCTCCAACTACAAGTCCAAGGATCCCTTGTTTGTAAGTGTGAGTTTACTTTTTTCCTTACCACACATAAGTCACCCCAGCCATTACCGCACACCTGAGCTATGCGTGCTGTTCATGAAACTACAATTCCCTGCAGCCCTGTGGAGAATGATCTCCTTTCCACCCAGCGGTCGCTCCACCCATTGAAGCAGGACAGGCTCCCTTCAACACCTGACTAGTGATGTAATGTTTCAGGCCGCACTGCAACCTGGAAAAACCTGAGACCACTCTCATTTTGTATGCTGTTAAAAATAAGGTACAGACACTATATTATGAACTACGCTAATTTTACAGCCTCTGTAGCACAGTCAAATACAAAACAAAAATTCTGAAATACCCCTTTAAATTTCAATTTGAGGTAAGACAATGCAGAAAGCTAGCAAGCTCGATAAGGGTGACGTACATTTCCCATTTTCCTCAGTCAACAATACAGCCGAAATTTCTCTCAATGGTCCTATAGCATAGGAGGCCGGATTCCAAAGTCACGTTTTTACACTTCAACTACAGCTCCGAGTGATCCAAGAAAATAAGGAAAAGAGTACTTTCCCAGGAGTAGTTCCCAAATCTGTAACGTGAGTACCCACTTGTGTATATGAGAGGCAGATAAGCTGTTGAATTTGAGTGAAACAAAATGCCCCTTGTAGAGCTTTGTATTACCCCTTATATTAGTATCCTTATAGCTGTAGAACGAGGCCGTGCAATGTTGTTGTTTTTTATTTTTTTAAAGGCCAAAAAATTATTTATGCCTTCCGTGTGTATTGTGTAAGCAAATCTACGTATGCCGTACTTTAGGAGGATTAAATTATGACTGCCGCAGCTCCAGCTTCCCCTCCACTTGCGTTAGCAGGCACGGCATGACAGCTCTTGGGCCTTCTTAATAATTTACAAATGATACAATATACAAGTGGTTCATGCAGATTTCCAAATACTCTAGTTCTGTAATTAAAATGAAAGTCTGATAAATATAGTGCTGTTTACCGAGCTTATTAAGAGTTTAACCTGATTTCTCTATTCTGATCAACACGGCATAAACTATTCAATCTGTGTTAATTAACTTTAAGCACCCAAAAGAAAGGAACGACCATATCAAATAAAGCCGAATCAATAATCAAATATGCAGAAGTATCTTCTCATTTGCCGGGGGAATTGAGCCTTTGTCCAGGGTTTGTGCTTTCGAATGGTAACATTAATGGGCAACATATTGTTATTTTGCCTAAATATAAAAAGAGGAAGCCGGTAGGCTTTATTTTATGGTCACACCTGGAATCTTGTTTTCTGCAAAACAGAAACAATGAGATCTGCTCAGCACTCTCGAGCTTCTCTGATGGAGTTTGTTGCTTTATGGCCATAATCATCAAGAATTTTGGCCTGGAGGACACAGGAAATTTTTTATTTTGTGTTTTCTTTTTTTCCTCCTCGCCTTCTAAGGGTCTATTCACACAGCAGAATTTCCGCACCAATTCCGCTTCCACTTCCTTGGGTGGTTTCTGGCTTGTGGAGATTTTGTGTGGAATCCATGCGGAAATTCCGCATGCTCAAGTCAGAAGTGTCAATGGGAGTGCGGAATCCCATAGAAGTCTAATGGGCTTTCATTTGAGGCGGAATTCCGCAAGCAGAAATTCCGTCATGTGAATAGACCCTAAGGCTCGGATTACATATGTTTACTGTCTGACATATGTAATCCCAGCCTGAATCTCAACGCAAATCAATGTGCATCAGTTATCATTAGTTGTATTGCATCTGGCGTCCATTTTATCTGAACACCAGATGGGAAAAGAAACAAGATGTGTTCCCCTGTCCAGTGCCGGTGCATTGCCGTAGAATGAGATTTGCCATAGAATGAGATGGTCCGCCTCCATCACATCCTATTGGCTCACTCTTGTCACGTGACATATTTAAACGTCACGCATCGATGCGCACAGCAGTGTCAGTTTGGCTATCACAGGGAGAGGATCTCCTCTCCCTGTGATAGCTGAAGCTGCACGGAGCTCTCATGGCCTCTGTGGCCCGACAGAAGTTCACACATGTACGCAGTTGATACGGCTGCCTCATATACACTTACTCTATTATTACATGTACTGTTGATCCACAGCGCTATCGGGATCCCTATGCCCGATGGCCCTGTCATCAGTGTGCATCTCCGCGAGCGCCCCACGCCCGCATCTCTACTCCCTGTCCCCCGCATCTCTACTCCCCATCCCCCGCATCTCTACTCCCCGTCCCCCGCAGCTCTTCTCCCCGTCCTACGCAGCTCTTCTCCCCGTCCTACGCAGCTCTACTCCCTGTCCCCCGCAGCTCTACTCCCCGTCCCCCGGAGCGCTTCTCCCCGTCCTACGCAGCTCTACTCCCCGTCCCCCGCAGCTCTTCTCCCAGTCCCCCACAGCTCTACTCCCCATCCCGTTGACGCTCAGGGAGCGGGGAACAGAAAGTAGAGCATCGGGCGCAGGTAAAGTAGTACTGCGCATGCGCAGCACTACGCAAATAACTTTACCTGCGCCCGATGCTCTACTTTCTGTTCCCCGCTCCCTGAGCGTTAACGGGACGGGGAGTAGAGCTGTGGGGGGCGGGGAGTACAGCTGCGGGCGTGGGGCGCTCGCGGGGACGCACACTGATGACAGCGCCATCGGGCATCGGGATCCCGATGGCGCTGTGGATCAACAGTAAATGTATATGAGGCAGCTGTATGAGCTGCGTACATGTGTCAACTTCTGTCGGGCCACAGAGGCCATGAGAGCTCCGTACAGCTTCAGCTATCACAGGGTGAGGAGATCCTCTCCCTGTGATAGCCAAACTGACACTACTGTGCGCATCGATGCGTCACGTTTAAATATGTCACGTGACAAGAGAGAGCCAATAGAATGTGATGGAGGCGGACCATCTCATTCTATGGCAAATCTCATTCCACGGCAATGCACCGGTCCGGCGAGTCCAATCATCCGGTGTCAATGTGAATGCTGGATCAATGTGATTAATGCATTTTCTACAGCGCGGAAGGGAAAAGATGCATGGGGCGGATATTTGTGAGGGAGACCTAAAAGCCATATTTTTTTTTTTATTATTCCATCCACCAAGCCATATAAGGGGTTGTTTTTTATGCGGCCAATTATACTTTGTAATTTCGCCTTTCGTTTTACCATGAAATATATGGCACAGGTGGTCTGATGAGTCTTTTTTTTTTGTACATTGTTATGAGAGCAACCATAATGTCTAAGCTTCTGCACTGTTTGGTTGCAAGCATCTATAGATATGCTTTACGGCAGCTACATGGACATAGGAAACAATAGACTGAAGATCCTATTGACTTCTGTAGGAGTGTCTTCTAGACATGCTCTGTGGACTGTGCAGCAGGGCCGGCTCTGCCTATTGGTAAAAATAGGCAGCTGCCTAGAGCTCCCTCTTGATGGGGGCGCTGCTCTGCCTGCCGCAAGAAGGTTAGACAACCAGTATCCAAACCACTTGCTCAGCCAGCAGCATGATGAGGAAGTTTGTAACAGTGTGTCACCCCAGTAGTAAGCTAATTACATGAGGAGGGGGCTTGTTACAGTGTGTCACCCCAGTAGTAAGGTCAGGTATGTCGAAGGGTGGGCCAATGGGGAGAGTCAAGGGGCGGCAAAATTAGCTTTTGCCTAAGGTGGCAAAAATCCTATCACCAGTCCTGCTGTGCAGAGATCACTGTAAAAGGAGTTGGAGTCAGTGAGCAGTGATCATCACCTATTGTGAATGGCCTGGTCCCATTTTATCTATGTACTGGTGCCACCTTCCACTGTAATCCTGTCTGTGATCATAAGTTAGGCACTGTTGGAAAGGGATCTGTACAGAACAGGAAGAGTCACTTGTGGCCAGAATGTAAACTGCAAGATTTCAGAATTGTTTTATAACATGGGGGGAAAAACAAATCACCAACAATTCTTGAAAAATATTTTTAAGTGGGCACTATCACAATCAAAAATGTTTGATTCTGATAGTGTCCACTTAAATATATTTTTCAAGAATTGGCATATGGTAGGTGATGATCATGTTCCAGATTTTTGAGGCACTGAGTTCTGGGCAAGAAGCAACTTTTATTTCTGAAAACTGCAGAGAATAAGCTGACTATAAGAGAATATATATGCAATAGGTGCTTAAAATAAGATAGGAAATGGTTCAGATCCTTTGAATTTTTTAAATTGGCTGAGTGGTATCCTTATGAGGAGGTTCATACGCCATTAAAGGTTTCAGCGGAATTCTCTTGGCAGTGAAGGCCTTTCATGTTGGTTACACGCTATTTCATCTTAACTCAAGATGATATTTAATTATGAGTTCTCGTTAAGCAAGTGAAAAGTATTGTACATTGAATGGATGATCAAGGATAAGTGAATAGAAGTGAATTATCTTCCTTGTGTTAACATCTTATGTATCAGTAGATAGGCTCAGAACGCAAGGTGTGGATAGAAGAGGAAATTCCTTTGCATTGTTCTTGACTCTTAAGCCGAAAAGCAAGGTCTGTGTGTGAAAGAATAAAATGGTGTTTCTTGTTAAAATAATTCAAGTAGAGATGTTTTTCTAAGCTATCAAGGGACAGAGCTTTTATGCATGTGAGGTGTCACTTTGAACTTGAGTCATTGTCTTAGAGAACAATCGGCGAGCGAGCTCTGTGACAAGGTTATTGTGAAGAACAAGTAGACTGGTTGGTGAAATTTTGATTTACTGTTCGCAGAAATGGTGACACTTTGACCTGTTTTTTTTTTCATACTGTAAAATTTAGTAAACTTAAACAGAAAATATAAAGGGGTTGTTAATATGACCTTACACAGCACTGGCATACTGCATATGCGATTGATATCATCTGGAAAGAATGCACAGCGGCACAGTGAGTTGCCTTGCAGTAATACGGTCTTGAGTCCACATTTGTATCTGAAGAGTTGAGTGACTTTGTGTAAAGTTTGCATCGGCAGGCTCACCAAACTTTCCAAAAATGTTGGTTTGCCGTTAACAGGTTCTCCATGAACCCACAATGAAATATACCTCAAAACACATGTATAAATCTATAACAAAAGAATTCGAAGGCACTCATCAACTGTACTGTGTCTTCCTCTTTATTTTCAGTGCAGATACATACAGGTTTTCGGCGGCAGCATGCTGCTAACTGTGAGTAGACGCCAGTGCACTTTGAGTGGTTACAGCTGTTTCTTTCCTTACGGAACTTCAACAGACCATTTCCTAACCGAGGCTACCCCCAGAAAGTGGTAGAGGAAGCGTACACACGAGTTCAAAAAACAGATCGAAAAACACTACTAAGAAAGACACACAGAAAACACACAAAATTTAAACAAGACACTGTAAGCACCACAGGTTGCTTCTCCTTTTCCTTTAAGTTCAGCCCTTTAGCTGAAATGATTAAAAATTCTATAATGTCCCACTGGGGTATTCTCGAGAGAGACCCTTCACTTAATTTACTATGCAAACAAAAACCAATGATAACATTCAAACCTACTAAGAATTTAAAAGATGTTCTTGTAAAAAGTCGGTACACAGATACTAACACCAATAAAAATAATTGGCTTAAAAAAAACTGAATTAAAAGGAAATTGGAAATGCGGCCACTGCAATTGGTGTTCATATTATCAGAATGGAAAAGCAGTCTCAATAGGCGGTGTGAATAGACAGCTAAATGAATTTCTGTGCTGCAGAACTAAGAACGTAGTATATGCAATCATATGCAAATGCAAACGTTATTATATAGGTAGCACAATAAGAGCTATGAACACACACTTCAGAGAACACATTCGTTCGATAACTACTGGCAAGGGCTCCCCAAGACTAATAGAACACATAAACAAAGAACATAGCGGACGTACAGATAAACTAACATTTATGGGTATACAAAGAGTTAATGCAGAAGGAGGAGAAGATATAGTCAGAAAATTTAGAAAAACAGAGGCAAAGTGGATACTTAAGACACGAGCGCAAGAAAATGCAGGTCTTAATTATAGGATAGACATGGGTGTCTTTCTCTAGCAAGATGTATCTGTTATGTTTTTACAAATGTATTGTATATCTGTCACTATATAATTCACATATGTATCACTATCTAAGAGGAGGGTACTTATGACACGAAGCACAGGTCAGAGGAAATGGTCTGTTGAAGTTCCGTAAGGAAAGAAACAGCTGTAACCACTCAGAGCGCACTGGCGTCTACTCACAGTTAGCGGCATGTTGCCGCCAAAAACCTGTATGTATCTGCACTGAAAATAAAGAGGAAGACACAGTACAGTTGGTGAGTGCCTTCACATTTTTTTGTTATGGATTTGCACACACCTGAAGTTTTGTTACGAATGAGCACCACTACATTCTGTGCATAAACAGTTTCTCCAGCCAGGTTAGCTACCGTACAGAAGACATACTTGCAGTGCCTGCACCTTTATCTTCATTCACTTATGACATGTATAAAGCTGCTTAACTGCCTAAACTGGTAGGGTCACCAAGTAATGTATTCAAGTAGTTTTGCCAAATTAATGTCAAGGTTACAGTGACATGAGGTAACCCATGGTAACTGACAGCTTGTTAAAATTCACACAGCACTAGCGGGTTACGTGCATAAAGTAACCTTGTTTGTTGGCAGATGTCTGCCAGTGTTAAAGGGGTATTCCAGAAATGTTAAAAAAACTGCCATTTTTTCTTTCAAAGACAGTGCCCTCCTTGTCTCCACTTTGGGTGCGGTATTACAACTTGGCTCCATTCACTTCAATGGAACTGAGCTGCAGAACCACACCCAAACTGGAGACAAACAGGGAGAGGTCTTTGAAAGAAAAAATCCACAAAATATTTAGGTCGGCACTGTGGATCTGTGTGGGTGCCTGAGGATATGGTGTCTAATATAAGTAGAAAAAGATCCCGGCACCCACATTAGGCCTATTATAGTCCCCCCACATTAGGTCCAGTATAGTCCCCCCACATTAGGTACAGTTCCCCCACAGACATACAGCCTTCAGCCATACAGTGTATTACTGAAGGCTGTATGCCTGTGTACTGCCCCACTTCGGTGTTCCGAGCACCTCTCCTCCGGCCCGGCTATAGCAGTAGGTCCCGGGACCGGAGGAGCGGTGCTCGGAACACAGAAGGAGACGCGCCGCTGGTAACACTTACCAAGTTGACAGCGCGCGTCCTCCTCGCTGCTCCAGTCCTCCGCGATTGTTGCTATGAGCGCACGCATGGGACGTCAGTGACTTAGAGGCATCCCTGTGTCCCGAAAGCAACTTTCGGGACACAGAGATGTCCTGCGGCAAAAACACCCGGCGGGTGTTTTTCCCATGGCACACCTTACACTATGTCATGGCACACTAGTGTGCCGTGGCACAGTGGTTGAAAAACACTGGGCTAGATAGTTCATGCTCGCGGTTAAGGCCGCGAGGTTCCAAGGTGTCAAGTTTATGTATCCAGTACGCTTCCTTGCGGACTAGTAACTTTTTAATATCTCCACCTCGTTGCGGTGTAGTCACTTCATCAATAACCTGGAATTGTAACTGGGCGATATTATGGTTCTGTTTGTGAAAATGATTTGGGATTGGTAATAAGAGATTTTTACAACGAATGTTAGATTTATGCCTATTAATGGGGTCTCCTACATGCTGGGTGGTCTCCCCCACATATAGGAAACTGCATGGGCATTTGATCAAGTACACAACATTTTTGGATTGGCACGTAAAAAATTGGTTCATCGGAAAAGTTTTGCCAGAGTGAGGATGGGTGATTGTATTCATTCGCATTACATTGGAACATTGAGCACAATTTAAGCAGGGTTATGTACCTGTTTTTGGGTACAAAGAAAAGATTGTCGGCTTTTTTTAATCTTACTCCCAACGTCCGCATGTACCAATTTGTCCTTGATATTCGGGGGCTCTCTTATTACAGATAAGAGGGGGGATTGTGAAATTCTTCTACCCCAGGGTAGGATTTACCCAGAATCTCCCATGTTCCTTAATGATCCTATCAACCCTAAAGCTTAATGGGTGATAGGTATGGATGAAAGGGATTGTTTTAGATCTTACTTTAGGAGTGTGTTGATTAATTATGTCGGAGGTGGTCCCGAGAACTTTTTCAGGGTAGCCCCGCTCCCTGAATTTGTCATCCAATTCCTGTAATCTTTTTTTCTCATATTGTAGGATTCTTAACAATCCTGATAATGCGTTGTCTTTGAGATTTTGGAATTGATTTTTTGACAGATGGTGGATGGGCACTCGTAAAATGTAATAGACTGTTTCTGTCAGTTGATTTTCTGAAAAGGTCTGTGGTAAGTCCTCCGTGCCCGTCTTTTTGCACCAATGTGTCCAAAAGCTAACACTTTCTGTATCCTGAGTTAAAGTAAATTTTAGTTCCAGTCTAATGTTGTTGATGTAATTAAAAAACTCTGACAATGATGTTTGTGGCCCCTCTCATATGCATATGATGTCATCTATATAGTGGCACCATATTTTGGCATGACTCAAAAAAAGTTTGTTTGGGTATACATATTGGTCTTCAAAAAACACTGTATATGCATTAGCATATGGGGGGGCCACATTCGCCCCCATCGCCGAGCCTCTCCGTTGCTGAAAAAAAGGAATCCTCATACAAAAAGTAATTTCCCTTAGTACAATATTCAGTATATCCTCCAAAAAGTTTTTTTGTGAGGTAGTGTAATTACTCTTATCCAGCAACCATTTGGTTGCCTCAATCCCTTTATCAGTCGATCGATGTGTAGAGACTGACCACGTCTATCGTCACCAGCAATGTGTCACTTGTAATGTTTCTAACTGATCCTATAGTCCTGAGAAAATCAGAAGTGTCAAGAAGGAAGGTAGGAGTATCCTTAACCCATGGGGTAAGTGATTTCTCTAACACAATAGAAAGGGGAGATAGGACCGACTCTGTGGAGGCGACGATCGGGCAGCCCGGTGGTTCTGTTAACCCCTTATGTACCTTTGGTAAGATGTAAAATACAGGTGTAATAGGATGTTGTTTCTGAGGTAGGTAGCTAGTTTCTCATCAATGATATCTGTATCTTTATATTTCTCGATTACTGTGGCGATTAGACACTGGATGTCTGGTAAAGGGTCAACTTTTTGGTACGTTTCACTGTCCGCCAATTGCCGTAAAATTTCTTTTTATAATTTGTGGAATCCATAACAACAATGGATCCACCTTTATCGGCCGGTTTGATTGTGATATTCTTATCGGCAGACAGTGAATCGAGTGCCCGTCTTTCAAGTGTGGACAGATTATTGTAAACCGAGTATTTCCCATGTTCTATATCTCTGGTCAATAAATCCACATCCTTCTTTACAAGATTAACAAATGTCTCGACAGGGTGGTATAATTTTGGAGGATTGTACCTACTTCAAAGCCGTAGGTTCAAGCTCTCCAAAGTAATTTTACTTTCCCCAGTGTTCCTGTATGTAGAGATTGCAGTCTCAGGCTGGTGATCCTCTCCTAAAAAATGTGTTTTAAGTCTAACTAGGCAAAACAATCTTTCTAAATCTAGATCCAATTGGAATGTATCCAATTTCTGTATAGGACTAAAAGAGAGGCCTTTTTGGAGTACTCTACCGGGGACAGACATCTGGATGATATATTAATAAATAAAGAGTCGGTCCTACCTGTGACCTAGTTAACACTGGTCCTCCCGGTTCGCCAATGATGGCGGCCCCCTCGTCTCCTCGACGTCCTCTTCATCTCTGTAAAAAGGGCGTCTGCGACTGGTGTTGGTATAATCACTTGAACTTGATGATGAATATCCTCCACGGTTGTAGAAGGTGTTTCTGCGCCGAGAAGAGGCGATGGGCTCCCGCCATCTGTAGATCCTGTTGGCAAGGTAATCTTCCGTGTCTCTCAGGAATTTTTTTCCTTTTCCTTTCTTCTAATTCCTTACACAGGTTGTCAATCTGCCTATCCAAATCCTGTTTCCGGTTTGTAAAGTCGTCAGCCTTCAATGAGTCTCGCAGCTGTAAGGTGATAGCATTAACTTCATTCTTGGTATCGGCGATCACTTTTTGCAATCGGTCCATAGTCAGGACAATTATATCCAGTGAACACTTGTTTAAGATCCATTCAAAATCATTACAGTATTTCGCGTTTTCAGAAAAGAGGGTGGGTCTTAATTTCACCCGTAATCCTCGTGGTATATGCCCCAGGTGATGATACTCAGCCAAAGTCGTATTGTGTATTTCATACGATAGAAGTTGGCGTGACTCTCGTTCTAAAGTGCTCCTTTGCAGTTCATTTGCAGGAGTGTGCAGAAAATCGGCAGATGCAGTCGTCTGGGATATTATCCTAGTTGCTTCATCCTCGCTAAAGGACAATATGGAAGACATCTGTTCTAACCCGTACACGTACCTCAGGGAGTAGCAATTCACAAAATATTTAGGTCGGCACTGTGGATCTGTGTGGGTGCCAGAGGATAGCGTGTCCAATGTAAGTAGAAAAAGATCCCAGCACACCAAGATCTGATGCAAAGTTTTTTTCTTTTTATTCAAGCATTAGATGCATACAATAATGCAGCACGCGTTCCGGCCACTACAGCCTTTTTCAACTGCATGGGAACATAATGAACATCGGCACTATTTAATGAATGAAACATAGTAATGGGGCGGTGCTTCATGCTGGCCGTTGTAGCTAGGGGAGGTGTCTTGTGAATCTGAGGAATACGTTGACTGCTATAATGACGTGTATCTGAAATGCCGGGCGCTTTAAAAAGTGCCGATGTTTATTATGTTGCCATGCAGTTGAAAAAGGCTGTAGTGGCCAGAATGCGTGCTGCGTTATTGTATGACACGTTATTGTAAGACACAATGGCTTTTTCTAAGCATTCAAAAAATTCTCCCTTTTTGGGAGTTGCAACAGGATTGGTGATGGTGTTACAAAATATTAAAGAAATGGTAAATAATGAAGAACTAGCTTTTGTAAACCTTGAAAAGTTAGTAAAAACTTCTCCCTCTTTGGTTGACTGGTGGGAGTTGTAGTAGCCAGCGGACAGGACAGCAGGCAGTGGTGGACCAATGGGAGTTTTAGTAGACACTGGATAGCAGGCAATGGTGGACTGGTGGGCGTTTTAGTAGCCAGCAGACAGCAAGTAGTGGTTAATTGATGGGAGTTGTAGTATCCAACATACAGCAGGCAGTGGTGAACTAGTGCTAGTAGTATCCAGCAGACAGCAGTCAGTGGTGGATTAGGGATACTTCTAGCCAGGTTTTGTGATACCGCTCCATGTGCTTAAGTAGAGAGGTAATTCCTAAACAGTGCCTTTTGTTTTTGCATCTGGTATAATAGAAAAGAATGCCCACACAGCAGGATGCTATAAAGAGATAGGTACCCTACCACCCAACTGTGCCCCTCATCTGGAAGGCATTTTTCTAAAACCTGCAGATGCAGCAGAATTACCATCACCTGCTCCTGAGATGATTAAACCAACAGTCCTGCTGACATCATTATTATCATCATCAAATTCCTCCTCATTGTCCCCACCACTCTTCTTAGTATGAACTGTTGATGTCTGATTATGGGCTCCTTGCTCCCCCTCAGCATACCCACCTGGCTCAACGTCATATCCTCACACTCTTCTTCCTTCTCCTGAGAAGACCTCAAACAAGTTAACCAGTCCACAAGGGCCTACTATCTTCAAAATCCACACAACCCCTGAAGACAAATTTAGCTTGCTGCTGCTACTACTAACACCAAACAACTGGCTGCTGTTGCTGCTAATTGTACTGTATTTGTACTAGATTTACATATAAATTCAATTGAACCCTGAAAATACATGTAGCTGGTTCTAAGATGGCTATACAACTTTCACTCCTAATGCTTTTAAATGCATAGTTACCATATTTTCCGGCATATAAGATGACTTTTTAACCCAGGAAAATGTTTTCAAAAGTCGGGTGTCGTCTTATACGACGGGTGTCATCATATAGGGTGGATGCTGCAGTCCGCCAGGACACCCAGGGTATGGATTATCCATACCCCGGGTGTCCCCGCCGAGATTAACTTCCCCCATCCCATTAGGGACATCCCTGTGTCCCGAAAAATCTTTTCAGGACACAAGGATGTCCTGGTTACCTTTCTGTGACCACGCATTAACTTTAAAAACGCAGGGTACGCCAAGAGGTAGCCCATAGAAACAGAGCAGAGTGGAGCAGAGCAGCTAGGAGGAGGACATGCACATGGTACGTTACCAGCGGACCGTCATCTTCGGTGCTCCAACCATCACTCCTCCGGTCCCGGGACCTACTGTTATGGCCTATAGGCCATAGCAGTAGATCATGACCCCTTACTGGAGGAGCGGTGGTCGGAGCACTGAAGTGGGGCAGTACATAGGCATACAGCCTCCAGCCATACACTGTATATGGCTGAAGGCTGTATGTCTGTGGGGTCCACTGCCTACCTAATGTGGGGGAACTAAAACCTAATGTGGGGGAACTATACTGCCAACCTAATGTGGAGGAACTATACTGCCAACCTAATGTGGGGGGACTACAACCTAATGTGGGGGAACTACACTGGCAACCTAAAGTGGGGGAACTATTTTGCCTACCTAATGTGGGGGAACTATACTGCCAACCTAATGTGGGGAAACAAAAACCTAATGTGGAGGAACTATACAGCCAGCCTAATGTGGGGGGGAACTATGCTGACAACCTAATGTGGGGGAACTATATTGCCAACCTAATGTGGGGGAACTATACTGCAAACCTAATGTGGGGGAACTATACTGCCAACCTAATGTGGGGAAACTATGCTGACAACCAAATGTGGGGCAACTATGCTGACAACCTAAGGTGGGGGAAACTATGTGGCAACCTAGTGTGGGGGAACGATGCTGCCTTCCTAGTTTGGGGGAACTATGCTGCCTACCTAATGTTGGGGGAAACTATACTGCCAACCTAATGTGGGGGAACTACAACCTAATGTGGGGGAACTATACTGCCAACCTAATGTGGGGGGGAACTATGCTGACAACCTAATGTGGGGGGAACTATGCTGACAACCTAATGTGGGGGAACTATATTGCCAACCTAATGTGGGGGAACTATACTGCCAACCTAATGTGGGGGAACTATACTGCTAACCTAATGTGGGGAAACTATGCTGACAACCAAATGTAGGGCAACTATGCTGACAACCTAAGGTGGGGGAAACTATGTGGCAACCTAGTGTGGGGGAACGATGCTGCCTTCCTAGTGTGGGGGAACTATGCTGCCTACCTAGTGTGGGGAGAACTATGCTGCCTACCTAGTGTGGGGGAACTATGCTGCCTACCTAGTGTGGGGGAACTATGCTGCATACTTAAAGGGGTACTCCACTGCCCCAGCATTCGGAACATTTTGTTACGAACTCTGGGTGCGGGCTGCGGGGGTTGTAACGTCACAGCCACGCCCCTTGTGACATCACGCCACACCTCTCAATGCAAGGGAGGGGCATGTCGACCACTGCACGATACTCTGATAGTGCCTCTCCTGAGGCTAGACTCTGGATCTGCCCCTGTATGGATAAAAATAGGGGGGGCTCCTGGGGTATGGATAGAGAGAGAGCGGCGCTGTGCCCAGAAAAACATGCATCTTTCACCCATCAGGCCCACCCTTGTATGTATCCTATTACCGTACCTCTTTCTCTGCCTCTCAGATCTCACTCCTGAGGACTGCAGGGAAGCGGCACATGTGCAGGATCTGAGGTGGCGCAGGCGTTATTGTGCTAGATCTGAGAGGCGGCACAGGTGCGCATGTGCGAAATCTGACAGGCGGCGCTGGTGCGCATTTGCGATATCAGAGAGGCTGAGAAGGAGGTAGGGTGATAGGATGCAAGGGTGTAAGAGGCATGTACCACCCTGGGCAGGCAGGGAGAGCTGACCAATCCAAGCAGGCTTTGTATACAACAACCAGCCAATCACTGGTAAGGTACGGTACATTGGGGTAGAGTGGTAGTGTTATACGGCGAGTATATCCCAAACTCTATATTTTAACTGTAAAAGTTGGGATTTGTCTTATATGCCCAGTCGTCTTATATGCCGGAAAATACGGTATGTTAAACCTGGGTAGAACTACTATATAAGCAATGTAACCCAGAAAATACACGTTACTTGTCCGTACATGGCTATGCCGCAGTTGCTCTCAACGTTTTTTAATTCCTAATTATGTTAAACCCAGGAAGAAATACTATATGTTTAATAAAATCAAGAAAATACTTGTAACTGAGCCTTAGATGGCTATACTGCATTCACTCTAAATGTTTTTAAATGTGTAGTTAATTTAAACCCAGGTAGAAATACTGTATGTTTGATTAAACCCATAAAATACATGTAACTTGGCCTTAAATGTGTATTTAACATTTACATACAACACTTTTAATGCATATTTTTCTTAAAATACAGATTCGCCCACTCCTTTGCTCAGCTTGCTTGGTATTTTTAATGTGATAGCTTTAACAGGCTTCTGCACAAGAAGATATAGGAAAGCACTGACCACGTTTGTCAGTTATGCAGACTTTCACCTTTATTCACATGAAGTGCAGGATAAAATTGCAGCAATCTTACAGGGATGAATCGGCCGGATGCTACAAAAGCTGAGCTCGGATTGGGAGATATTTAGGAACGGATTCAGTGAGAGCAGTGCCGCAACTACCTGTCTCTGCTTTCACAGCTTTCACAGGCTTGTTCACTGTTGACTGGAATTTGTAGCGCATCAACTGAGCACAGCACTGCAGGTGACAGGAGGTTACTGTCTGAGGTCAGCCCACTGATGTTTTGCTAAGCTTGTATTAAAATTCGATTGGATTTGCGAAGGCTTTCTGGGATGAGTAGTTCTTCCTCCATCTCTCTCTCTCTCAGCTTTCTCTGTGCATAGGACTTTACCAGCCTCTTATTCCACCCCTATGCTGTGTTCTTTTTGGCCTGGGAGCTGTATAGTACATAATGCAAAACAATGATTAGATGATCTGGGATCATGTGATTTTGCTGATAGCTCGCTCATCTCTAGTTCCATGTGTGTATGTTTGGGTTTCTTCTATGTATTTTAACTATCTCTACCTCTCTAACTCTATATAAATTGCCCATAGCCTGTGGTAAATTGGCCATATTGTGTGTTTCAGGTCAGACGAAAAGACTAGAAACACAATTGACCTCCTTTCTCTTGATTGACGGAGATTCCAGCAGGTGGACCCCTTTGATCAGCTTTTATCTTGGGATAAACATTTTAAAGGGGTACTCCTGTGGAAAAAATATTTTTTTTTTATCAACTTGGGCCAAAAAGTTAAACAGATTTTTAAATTACTTCTATTTAAACAACTTAATCCTTCCACCACTTATCATCTGCTGTATACTACAGAGAACGCTTTATAGTTATTTTCTGTCTGACTACAGTGCTCTCTGCTGACACCTCTGTCTATGTGAGGAACTGTCCAGAGCAGGAACAAATACCCATTGCAAACCTATCCTGCTCTGGACAGTTTCTGACATGGACAGAGGTGTCAGCAGAGAGCACTGTGGTCAGACAAAAAAGAACTACACAACTTCCTCTGTAGTATACAGCAGCTGATAAGTACTGGAAGGATTAAGATTTTTATATAAGAGTAATTTACAAATCTGTTTAATTTTCTGGTACCAGTGTATTAGAAAAAAAATAGTTTTCCACTGGATTACCCCTTAAAAGGGGTATTCTAGTGTTTAAAAAATAATAATATGCTACTGGGTTGGTGGTGGAGGGGCGGTGGGAATAGGATAAAAGGCAGACTTACCAAGCCCTGGTTCCCTGCAGCTCCCGTTTGCATGCACCCGATCCCCCAATCTTCTGTCTGCTTCCTGCTTTTGAGATAAATGCTCAGAACAGGACAAAGAAACATAAGTCATCTCTTTATTTTTGCTATTCCTTTTTGAATTCACTCTAAGGGCTTGTTCACACGAGCAGATTTTCCACAGCTGATCTGCTGCTTTTTATTTTCTGCTGCTTATTTTATCATTGACTTACTAGCAAAAAATAAGCAACAGAAAAAAAGCTGTAGAAAATAAGCAGCTGAAAATCTGCAGCAAAATCCGCACTAAAATATGCAGCAAAATCCGCCTGTGTAAACCAGCCCTAAGGGTACGTTCATACGCGCGTATTTTTGCTGCAGATGTGCTGCAGATTTTGCTGCCAATTGACTTCTATGGGCAGCAAAATCTGCTGAAACAAATCTGTAGCAGAAAATATGCTCGTGTGAACATACCCTAAGGATATGTTCACATAGGCAGATCTGAAGCTAGTTTCCCACTGCCGGTTTAGCTGTGACAGAAAATCTTCAGAAGACACCACCACAGCTAAACTCCGCAGCAGAGGACTTGCCTAAGTTAATTAAGTTAATGTACCCTTAGTTTAGGCTCAAAAAGAGCAGTGGCAGTTAAAAAAATAAAAATAAACTGCCGTGTGTGATAGCAGCCTAAGGGTAGGGTCACACAACACGGATCCACAGCGTATTTTACGTTGCAGATCTGCCGGTGATTCAACCCTTAGTGTGCCTCCAGCTGTTTCCTCCTGCTCACAGTGGCAATCCGCCGCTCCCAGTAGTCACACAGGGCGAATCGCTGTGCTATAATCGCATGCACAGTGTACTGAGACATCGCTGCCACACCGCGATGTCTGTGAGTAGACTGTGAGCGCAGTGACTCGCAGGCCCCTGTATGACTCCTCGTAGTGGCAGATTGCTGTAGCGAGCAGGGGGGAAACAGCTGGAAGCACACTAAGGTTTGGGTCACTGGCTGATCCGCAGCGTACAAGACCCACTTATCCACTCATTGGCTAAGACAGGTCACCTCCCTGGAAAGTAATTGGCTGCAAGGTCATTTCCTGCCTGTCGGCACTATACCAGGATTCAAAAAGAAGCATCAGAACAGCAACAGTGTAAGATTGGGCAGGTAAGTATGAATTAGTTTTATTTTTAAGCCACCCAGACCATTTAAAAATTTTTACCCTTAGATGGTCAATTCACACGTACAGTATCCTGCGCATATTAAAGGGTGAATACACCATTAAAGTGAACTTGTCATTTTATGTTTCTCGCACATTCAGTATAATACTTGCAGCTTTCAGTAAGCACAGTAGAGCTGGCTTCTCTATATGTTTCCCAGTCAATGTATCCGTAACGAAACAGTCGTCGTCTCTTAAGTACCTAAATTAAATGCATCAGTAGCTGGAGCGTTTATGGCAGCTCTGAGAAGAATGAGATGTCTGTGTGTGAATGACTGCTTCATAAAAGATTTTTGTTTGTTTTTGCATAATAATGCTGTGTACAGGACTCCATTACTATTCAATAAATGTATTCATTAAGCAAATTGGGCTCCAATCTGCAAAATTCCAGCTCTGTGATTTTAGGATTGGATTGCTAACTGTAAATTAGTCACTTTTTAATTGACTGACAATTCCACAAAGACTATAATCTTCAAATTATGACTGTAATTGTGAATTAATATTTATGGAAAGTTTACGCTGGTTAAAAAAAAAAAACAAAAAAAAAAACATGGAAGCGTCTCCCATGAAAGCCGGGTATTTACATGTGCTGCTTCAGCAAAATTGCTTTGCCCGGAGTGTTAGAAATTGTCCTTTTGAAAGCGCTGCTAGAAATTGTGCAGCTAGCATTTGTTTCTCATCTCGTCTATGACCCCACTAAGGCAGATGAGCATCCTGAGCCCAGAACCTGTTTGTGATCTAGCAACTGGATTAAAGGAAGTCAAATTAGCATTAATAGCATTTTATTGTATCCCAGCACCCCTCCCTCCCCCTCCCTTTATTCTACCCATACCCCTCTTTTAAGCCTTGTAATTTCTCTATCTGTCTCCATGTTGCTTTCTTCTTCCACAATCGTCTCTATCTGCCTCTCTTTTATTCGCCCTCCGTCTTGTGTGTGCCTGCGTGCCTCTTTATCCTTTTGCCTTCACTTGTTTTATTATCAGCATTTTCCTTTTCTGTTATATTTTCTTTCATTTTTTATCTCTGCCTTTTCTATGCTTCATCATCATGTAATACTTAATTTCTCTTTCTATCAATGTTTGACCCCCTCACTTATTCATCTCTTTTAGGGCTTGTTCACGTACGTCAGTCTTGCGCAGTCAGGTGTTTTTCCTCTGAGGCAGACATAAGTGATGAAAAAGTCATACAGTTTGTCCAACACTCCGGCATTCATGGCTGGGTAGAGACGTGTCCTGCTAGAGGTATAGCTTGCCTTTCTTTCAGTTAAGGTTCAAACAGAGATAGGGATGGTTCTCTATATCAAATGACCCAACGTGACCAGCAAGCCAGTAATACACCTATACCCCAGGTGTAAACAAAAATATAAATTGAAAATAAATAGTATCTGGCGCTCTAGGTCTAAGATAACCAGGACAACGATTGGGTGAAATTGAAATAATAATATTATAAGATAGATATATAATAAATAATATTGTTATTTCATCCAATCGTTGTGCTGGTTATGCTACACCTCGAGCACCAGTTACTATTTATTCCCAGTTAAGGTTCAGTTTGTTACCCTAACACTATATCTAATATCCTAGCCAAGGCCAGGTACCAACCTGGCAGTCAACACCATTGACCTATTCCCTCTAGCACAGGCATAGTCAACCTTCAGCACTGCAGATGTTTTGGACTACATCTCCCATGATGCTTTGGCAGCATATTGGCTTTAAGAGCATCATGGGAGATGTAGTTTGAAACATCTGCAGTGCCAAAGGTTGCTTATGCCTGTTTTAGCACATCTGTCTGCACCCATTTGTACTTAAAAATTGGCCCATTTGGATCACTTTGACATCACTTCTCCTCTAATATTTTTAAGAAGAGACTGAAGGGTCCAGTTTCCCTTCCTAATAACGTAGACATCTGGATTCTCCTTAGGGTTCATGCACACAACCACAGTCCAGATTCATGGACAGTCTGTATGGTACCATAAAGGCTCCACATACATGTAGCAATGCCGTGAGCATGGACCCTGAGACCTAGTGGCATTCTGGTATCATTCTTTTTTTTATATATATATATATATATATATATATATTATGCTGGTGCGTAGTAAAAATAAATAAATAAGTGATACTCACCTACGGAGTCCTCCACTCCTCCAGTAACAAGCACCTCCCAGTCCCCACCAGTCTTCACCACTTGTTCCTGCTTCTAGGAAAAGTCTTTTCAGCAGGGCCTACCCGTTCAGCCAAAAACTGTCCAAATCAGTGTCCCACCAATGATTGGCTGAATAAGCAGATCCTCTGAGATTCTCGTCTCGGATGCATGAACAAACAGAAAAAGGTTCTGGAATGGGAGATGCGAGGGACCAAGGTTGGTGAGTATCCTTATTTATGTATTTTTACCACGCCCCCCCCCCCCCCCCCCAGCATAATATAAAAAAAATATGATATTGGAATGCCCTTTTCATATGATAAGACATGTTTACATTTTTTCATTCAATGTTTAAATCGGAACGAGATTCTCCCAATGTACAAGGGGATGACTGTCAGGAAAAATGTTTCATACCCACACTAAACTGTTCTTTTTTTTCTCCACAAAATGCTAATTATTCTGATTTGCTGCAAACATTCTACAATTTTACTTCACTTCACAGTTCGCACTTTTTGGCCATGTCCATATTTTATCTGTCTTTTCATAGTCCTCTCCTGCTCTATAGTACACTAATGCTGGGTTCACAGATAGGATTTTGGTCAGTAAGTGGTTGATATTTTAAGCCAAAAACAGGAGTGGGTCCAAAAACACTGAAAAATAAATATTTGCCTAGTTTTTCTAGTCTTTCTCTGTGTTCGTTCATCTCCTGGTTTTGGCTAAAAATACTGATCAAAATGCTAGTGTGAACCCAGTCCAGGGCCACATGCTCTTTGCAGTGTCATATCGGGGGGGTTTGAACTCTTGTTTTAAACTTGTATAGGTTATGTGGTTTAGCTCTGTTCAACTTGTATGTTGCAATAACACAACAGTCTGTCCTTAGACTACATTCACACTAATATCTTTTCAGACTGCATGTTTTTATGTGTAGAAGGAACTGCACAAATAATGCAATGGTCCAATATGTACTCAATTAACCTTTTTCCTTTCCTTAGTGCTCAGTTCACATTTATCAGACAGGGAATCAGTCACCTGACACATTTAGGGTAGGGTCAAGTAGGGTCACACATGTCGTATTTTGCTGCATGTTTGCTGCTGTGTATGTTCCTACCAATTGAAGTGAATGGGTAAGAAAATACGCAGCAGCAAATACGCAGTAAAATACAGCACATGTGACCCTACCCTAAAGAAGTTTTTCAGCAAAACCTTAAAGTTAACAATTCCTCTGCAAAAAAAAAAAAATGCTTGCATACTCACCTCACCATCTCCCCAAGAGCAGCATAGGAGCAGAGACTGGAACATATGACAGCTGCCGCGTCGGGGGAGTGGATGAGCTGAGTATGTGGGAATTTGCTATTTTATTACATAGGGAGTCATAGAAAATGATTCTGTTAGGCTGGGTTCACATATATCAGGTGTCCGGCATAGTTTCCCTCCCACATGCACCAGAGGGAAACTGATGCTAGAACTGATCCCTTTCATTTAAATGGAACAGTTCACAATCATTAGGCATCTCAATTTTGATGTCGGATGGTTGGATACGCTGGAGAGCACCAGACAGGGAAAACAGCTTGCTGCGTTCCCCTGTCCAGCATCCAGAAACAATGGACATTGGATGCCATACAACTGATAAGGCCTGGTTCACGTATGTCCGGCATCCGGCATAGGTGAACTCAGCCTAAATCTCGACGCAACTGATGCCACAACTGATGACAACTTGTCATCAGTTGTATGGCATGCAGCGTCCATTGTTTCTGGGCAACCGGTGCCCTCCGGCATGTCCAAACATCCAGCGTCAAAATTGAGATGCTGGATGATTGTGAACTGTCCCATTCAAATGAATGGGATCAGTTCTAGCATCAGTTTCCCTCCGGTGCACGCCGGAGGGAAACTTTGACGGACGACTGATATATGTGAACCCAGCCTAACAACATGTCATCAGTTGTGGCATCAGTTGCATCCAGATCTAGGCTGAGTTCACCTATGCCGGATGCCGTACATATGTGAACCCAGCCTTATTAAACCAGTGCATTCCCAGCTGTAGCAAAACTACAACTCCCAGCCTGTCGGGCATCCTGGGAGTTTTAGCTTTGCAACAGCTGGAGGCACACTGATTCGACACTGCTGTAGGGGATCGTTGAAACATAATTACTGAGATGGCAAAAGGATACATATTCAGCAATTTTAGATCAATTTTGAGCCGAATTTCAGTGGTCCACAACCATAATCCTATTCTATATATTGAGATGTTTCTCTTCTATGTTTTTCAGTCACATTTTTTCTTTACACAGATTAGGACTTTTATTGATCTTTGTTCTTAAAAAGTATCTGTCACCAAACTAAACTTTTAATATATTGTTCCTTATGTAATTATAAGACACTTTGCTCTTTACTTGCTGTTAAAATTCTCAACCTTTATAGGTTTTTAATGATTGAAAAAAACGGCCACTAGGGGGGCTCTGTTCTGTTCCCTGCGGCAAGTCAAACAGTTAGTTTGGTCTCCACCCGGACTTGCAGAAGTCCAAACTCAGGAAGTGCGGGGCATGGGGAGGCACAGCTCTCACAGGCTTCAGTGATGCCGCTCCTGCTGGGGAACACCCACTTTCTCCTGCCGGGAGATCAGACAATGTAAGCAAAGGGAACTGTATGATACAGAGCTTTTTAAAGCTTGAAAATGTTTTTAAAGGCGTGTAGTTAGGGAATATATGTTAGGTGTATTAGGGAATATAATCTGAGTTAGTTTCGAAAATATGGATTGATGACAGGTACTCTTTAAGTGATAATCCTGCATTTTTGTAGGCGGTTTCCCATGGTAACAAATGCTTCGTCCAGTTTCTTTCTAATGGGGTCCTCCTTTATTAAAGCTCAGCCGCATTCCACACCTTTATCTCTATATAATTGTTTCCAGTTTACTGACCGATTCATAAAAGAATAACTTGCGGGTAGAATTCATTTTCTGCTACCCTAATATGCTCTGAATTTTAGTATGTTATTTGGACGCACTTTTTGGGTTGACAGAATGCACCAGGGAAGGAGATTGGGGAGAATTATTGAAAGATGAAAAAGCACCATCATTATCGACAGTTGGGGAAATTTATTTTGTCATTTATGCATGTAAGATGTTTATTTTCCAAAAATAAATATTGCAATTAAAGAAATAAATGAATCAATAAATCAATGCTGTGTCCAAATGTAAGAATAAAGTCTATAGCAAAAAAAATAAAACACATTACGGAAAAAGTATTTTGGCTTGTGCTGTTTTGTGATTTTTGGGTTTGGTGTTTGTGGGCATTTTCTCTATATGCTTTTCCATAGGACTTTAACAATGGCATGAAAAATGACACTTGGGGGAATTTCCTAAACTGTGTATGTCAGCTTTCTGGCATAGAAAAGTGAAAATTTACACAAGCACAATTTTGCGACTTTTCACTTTTTGCTGCCTCACTCTACTGTCTTTGAAAAAGAAAAGGTATAGCCAGTAG